>NW_027041486.1:0-132467 GCF_037179485.1 Ochlerotatus camptorhynchus
AAAATTCGAATCAAGTTAATTGTGAAAGCAGCAGCTTTCAATGATATCGGTGATATGGCCCACGTCCGTCAATGCAAAATGTACCCCCTGCTAACCATTCCGTATCTGTGAAGCTTCCCGAGATCAAAATTCCCGAATTCGGCGGAAAATCGGATGAATGGATCGAGTTCCGCGACTTGTTCAAATCCTTAGAACACTCCAACAATCAAAAGCTTCACTATTTACGTAGCGCGTTGAAAGGTGAAGCATCTCGTTTGATTTCGTCATTTGCTATCACTTCGGAAAATTGGAATTCGTTCCTAGTGGAGCGCTTGAGTAGTCTGCTGGATGAGAAATCTTTGATGGATTGGGAGGCGCACTGTGATGACAATGTGGTTCCACAGTATAAAGATTTGATGAGCTTTATTTAAAAAAAACGAATGCAAATGTGCAAACCAAACCTCAGTCTACATACAGCAATTCCAACAAAGCCATTTAGAGGTAAATCATCCTCTCACATTGTCTCTGAGAGCGTAGTTAAATGCCCCAATTGTAAACAGACTCACGCAATCTCTCAGTGTGAGGCCTTTTTGAAACTATCACCAAACAATCGGTTGGATTTCGTCAAAAAACATCAACTTTGCATAAACTGCTTGCGAGGAGGACATCTGGCTAAAGACTGCCGCAGTAGCCTATGCAGGACGTGTGCAAAGAAACAACATAGCTTACTGCACCTACCCCCAATTGCATCTGTCCCGAGCGTTGTGGAAGAAAGGCCTTCTACTTCAACAACATGCACAGCTGTTTATTCATCAGACAGTAGCTTCCCTCTGGCAGGAACTTCGTTTTCGGGATCGGTAGCACCGTCGGTGGTGCCTTCGCGTAATTCACCACAGGCAAACGTGTCGTCGTCGGGATCGTCGGTAGTTGTATCGTCTCTGCAGTCGTTCGCCGTTAGTAGCTTCTCTCCCTCGTCGTCGGTTTACTCGAAAGATCGGTCCGAGTCTAATGAACCACTTCCCTCTTGCTCTTACGATACCGTGATGTCGCCCACTCTATCCAACAAGCCACGAGATGCGATGGTGTTTTTATCTACTGCGATGGTACGAGTACAGGATGCTGATGGTATTGGTCACTACGCCAGAGCCCTTCTCGATAGTGGATCACAATCCAATTTCGTATCAGAGTCTTTGTGTCAGAAGTTGGGATTGAAGCGCACTTTTATTAATCTACCCGTGAGCGGCATTGGTCAAGCAATGGTCAGTGTACGTTACTGTGTACAGCTTTCACTTGCATCTCGTTTCGGAAAATTCGTGCAAGATATTGATTGCTTGGTTCTCCCGAAACTCACAGTAAGCCTCCCAAGTTGTCAGTTGATATCTCGCGGTGGAGCATCCCACGTAATTTACCATTAGCAGATCCAAAGTTTAATATTAGTAATGGAGTCGATATGATTGTGAGGGCCGAATTATTCTTCTCGCTTATTGAATCGCATCAAATGGTTTTGGCTGACAATTACCCTATTTTGCAGAAAACTGTGCTCGGTTACGTGGTCTGTGGAAAATATTCAACAAGCGCTATCAGAACGGTGGCATGTCATGTTGCCACTGATCAAAATTTAAATACCCAACTAGAGAAGATGTGGGAGATCGAGAATTTCGATGTCGGAAAGACTCTCAACCAGATAGAACAGGATGTTGAAAAACACTTTCTTCAAACCGTGTCACGCGATACTACTGGGCGGTACATTGTACGTCTTCCTTTTTGGGAGTCCATGGTCCCGCTGTTAGGAGACTCTTACGACCAAGCAGTACGACGTTTTCTGTTTATGGAGAAACGGTTCGCTCGAGACAACGATCTGCGTGACGAATATGTAAAGTTTATGGACGACTATGAACGATTAGGGCATATGGAAGTTGGTTCTCGTGTCGCGGGCCCGCAGTATTTCCTCCCGCACCATGCCGTTCATCGGCCAGAAAGCAGCACGACAAAAACTCGGATTGTCTTTGACGCTAGCAGCAAAGGATCCAGTGCCCTTTCTCTCAACGATATTCTTCACACTGGCCCCACTGTACAACCACCACTGCTATCCAGCGTTTTTAATTTCCGGATGCCGCAGTACGTCTTCAATGCGGACGCGGAAAAAATGTTTCGCCAAATGTGGGTGCATCCTGAGGATCGGCGGTATCTAAAGATCGTATGGCGTCGGGAACAATCTATGCCACTGCAAGTCTATCAGCTGAAAACGGTGACTTATGGACTTGCTTGTTCGCCGTACCAAGCTGCGCGGGTGCTCATCAAGCTTGCCGAAGACGATGGTCACAACTACCCTCTCGCTGCGGATGTTGTAATACTGAAAGGTCTCTTGTCTAGACGTTATTGAAAGAACGTTGCGATAGAACACGACAGTATTAAAGAGTAGCAGGTGTTCGGTGAATTCCATTATTCGGAAAATGATTCGACTGCATTTACCTACGTAGCTCCTCTTTACTTTTGTTCCCCCTCCACCTATTCTGCTACTGCTGCTGCTTTTGCTCCACTCGGCAAAGGAGTGTCTCCGCCTGACCACCCCACACAGCGAAAATTGCTCAATGTGGTAACAACGGGACTTACCTTTATTTTCCGACGTTTTGGCCTCCTTGTATCCCTTCACATCCATGGGCGTCGGGGCTGCACTCCTCGACGGTGGCGTCGTTGTGGTCGCTGCGTAAGTTGGCGTATTTCCTCCGCCGGACGAGGAAATTCCTTTGGTGGTGTTGGCAGTTGGCGTTTCAGTCGGCTCCGGCACCACTACTGCAACCGTCGTGACCGAAGCTGTCGTGCTGGCAAAGCTCGGTACAAACTCCAGTGCATTCACGTTCTCCTGAGAAATTCTGTCTTCTTGCTTCGATATTCACAGACATTGTGTCAAAAAAGTAGAACCGCTGAAGACTCAGGCTACTATGTTTTGACGTAGGATTACGTCTTTCGGCAACATATTGGGGGTGCAATTTCAAAAAACCAAAATCGACCGCGGGACGAAAATAGGTCAGGTTTTGACCACATATACCTCTGTCAATAGCAGATGAATTTTAATTCTAAACAAGCCAAACAATTGGGAATTTATCTACCAATCTGCTAAATTGAACACTTTATTAATTTTCAATAGGTCACTATTAAAAAATACACAAATGTCCAACTGTTGCAATGGTGATCAAAATTATCACCGATTACCTGCAAACAGCGCATTCCCTAACACAGACTCAAAAATCGAATTCCATCCTGTCTCACTAAAAGGTGCTCATTAAATCACCGTGTGTGGTGGTGCCCGGTCGACGGTGTCCGCAGCAGCAGCATCAGTAGCAGCAGTTTCGGCGTGTGGCGTTTACATTGTTCTCCAGTACATCACGAAAGGCAGCCTGAAAGCAGCGAGCATCCATAGAAGGGAAGAAGAAGCCGCGTCGCGATCGATATCAGTTTCCTCGTGAGTAGCTGTGGGTCATCAATGCCTAGCGCGTCAACCTTGCTCCAAACAATTAACAGCTCGCCAGCCTCATCCTTGTTGAACACCCTAATAGCTCAGCATTACTCAACCATCACGACTAAAAGGTCCTTTTCAGGACCACCACAAATTTATTAAAGAGTATGTTTTGGACATTTGTAAAGGTCATCAATCGGATGTCAGTTCCCGCAAGCAGCTAATTATCAAAGCTCAGCCTGGTCTATAGAAGGTGTGGAATTGTAGGCCTGAATGTATTGGTGCAATTCGTTTTCACTCGATGTTCATTCCGCTTCGCACAATTAGTTTCATTTGTTTACTCAATCACCCTTGTAGTTACGTCAAAAAGTTTGTTTCGATCGACGCTTACATAGGAAATTTAATATGGATTATTGAATTTCTTGTATGTTACCGAAATTTATGAATGGTTAGTGGCAGATGTTGAGATAATTAATTGATTACTTAATTATCACACTGTATATCATGAAATGAAGCTGGTTTGTGAGTTTTTGCCTGTTTTCTAGTAAGGAGTTATCTAAAAAAAAACTATCACCAGCTGGTATTTCCCGGCGGCTTTACAAAATAATGCAATCAAACAAAATCATCATGCAGAGCTGGCTAGGATTTGTTTTACTTTCACAAATCAAGCTGAACATTGCATTAGGTCCTAAGTAACATTGATCGATTCTCTTCGTCGACTTTCTCTTTCTCTTTAATAACTTGAGCATAGAACCGTTTCTTGATGTGTTTGTCGTATAAGATGCTAGATAAAAGCTTCTTTTATCGATCTGTGTGCTGAAAATACCTGGGTACATCTTTACATGGCCGTGGGGTGCAAAGAGAAAGTGGACGAAGAGAATCTGTCAATGTTACATAGGACCTACTTGAAATTACATACGTCAGGGCTAGATAGATCTTCACATGATTTACCAAAAAAAAAAACCAAAATCGACCGCATTTCGAAAATTCAGGCATAACATTTGATAACGGCACAAAAGCATTTGTAAACAAACTTTCTAAGGCCCTTTACACGCGAACTAAAGTACGCCCACGCAAACCAATACCACTTTCGGAAAGGTGATAGTTGCCCCTATCCGATGATGTTGTTGGTTTCCGCGGGCATACTTTGGTTTGCGTGTAAAAGGCCTTAGAAAGTTTGTTTACAAATGCTTTTGTGCCGTTATCAAATTAATGTAAGGCCTGAATTGGTCAGGTTTCTACCAATAGCAGATGGATTTTAATTCTAAACAAACCAAACGATTGGAAATTTATCTACCAATCTGCTAAAATGAACACTATTAATTTTCAATAGGTCACTATTGTAAAATACACAAATGCCCGACTGTTGCAATGGTGATCAAAATTATCACCGATTGCCTGAAATCAGCGCATTCCCTAACACAGATTTAAAAATCGAATTCGATCCTGTCTCACTGAATGGTGCTCATTCAATCACCGTGTGTGGTGGTGTCCGGTCGACGGTGTCCACAGCAGCAGCAGCAGCAGCAGCAGCAGTAGCAGCAGTAGCAGTAGCAGCAGCAGCAGCAGCAGCAGCAGCAATGCTTTCGGCGTGTTGTTGAACATTTTCTCCCGTACGCTACGAAAAGTTGCCTGCAAACAGTGAGCTGCAGAGCCCACATAAGCAACTATAGGAAGAAGAAGCCCCACCGCTTGGAATCAGAATCAGAATCAGTAGCTCTTCGTGAGTCGCTCCGTGCGGGTCGGTCATCTATGCCAAGCGTGTCACCCTCGCTTCAAACAACATACAGCTCGACAGCCTCATCAGTGTTAAGGTTCAATTTACTTTGATGCTTTTTCGAAAAATTCAAAAGCAGTTTTTTTCGACGCATTAGTCCAGATTGCAAAATGCTCGCACTATTCGATTCCTTTTGCTATTCTACACAAAATGACGCGAGCTTTTAGCAATCTGAAAGAATGCGTCGAAAAAAACTTCTTTTGAATTTTTCGAAAATGCATCAAAGTAAATTGCTCAGCATTACTCAACCATCACGACAAAACGGCCCTTCTCAGGACCACCATAAATTTTTTAAAGAGTTATATTTGAACAATTGTCGAGGTATCCCATCTTAGATTCCTACAATCAATTTTCGCATATTTTTCATTTATGGAAAAAGCCCAAAATTCCGTGCGTTTTGTGCACGGCAATACATAATAACGTCATCATAAAACGAAGTTTTTCCATGATACCGTGATAGCATGCTAGACGGTACCTATCTTTATGCCTTTTGATGCAAATTTTAAGCCCCTCCTATTAAGAGAATTATGCCAAAATCAAATCTTGTCGAATTCTCTTAGTAGGAGGGGCTTAAAATTTGCATCTAAAAGCATAAAGGTAAGTACCGTCCGGTATGCAGATTTCATTTCCGAATACCAAAATTGATGGGCAGTTCAATCTATTCAAATTTCTATAATTGTACGAAGTAATTGATAATTGAGAAATTGTTTGCGAGTTTATCGATAAAGTCATGTCGCAGCATTTGGCTACACAATACAAGCGCCGATCACGTAAGCGCGCAAAGGAAGAGCAAGCGGACAAACCTCCGAAGAAGCAGCCGAAAACTGATGCTGAAAGAAAACGGTGTTACCGAGACAGGATCAGAACGGCTAGAGACAACATTGCTTTATCTACTGGTTGGGATGCTGGAGAAGGGTCTTCAAGACAAGGTAGGACATTTGCCTATTTTCCTTTGAAATAAAGATGTACATTGTTTGTAAAGCATCTGAGAGTGATAATTCACGATTATTTCTTAGTTTCAAAAGAATAAATTGGTAAACAACATGAGTAAACTTGTTGTTTGCATTGCGATAGTGTTGTGCAGGCCGTTTTGTATATTTTCAGCAGTAAAAAAGTGTTATTGCTGATTTTAAATATTATAAATAAGGACACAGTGATTACTCGATTTTATCACCCCCTCTGCGCATCATACTTATAACTCTCAGTGATAACATATAACCGTAATTTTAAAAACTTTCTTATTCTTCTTAAAGATGGATGTTTAAGGTGCACTTTGGTGCAATTACACGACTGGACAAGCGCATGGTTTTAAATGATTTTCAAAAAACGGGGCTGATTAAATCTAATTATTACTGTACACATCAACTGATTCAAACATAAGCTTTTGCATAAGCTAACACCCTGCAAATAATCGAGAAATGATCTCAATTCCTTAACTCTGTTACACGGAAATTCTCTGGGGTCTGTCCAATGTGAGACATTTTCATGTTTCTTTTTATTTCCAATATGAACATAGCATTTTTCGTTGTCAAATCATAAACGAATCGTATATATGTGAGTAATTGCAATGTATACCGGATATTCTAGGATCTACAAATCATCCTAGAGTTCAGTTTATTTGTTCTACTATATCAACCAAGACTGTAATATAATGTCTGTAGTATCGAAATATGTCCAAGCAGATTCAAAGTGTCTGATTGTACCTGACCTATTGCAACGTATACAAGATGTTATAGGTTCTGAAATCATATTGGAGATCAGAATATTTTTCTACTAAATCACCCAAGACTAATTGACTATTTTGTTCGACAATTTTCCACAGAGATGGCGCTGTTCCGCTGGTAGGAAGTGATTAAAATCCCCATATAGAAATTGAGAGAAGTGGGAATAATTCGCTTTCGGTGCATATTCAGGTCAAAAAAAGTGAACGACAACCTAAAGAAATTTATTAGAGAATTTGCCGTTCAGTTTTTTCCCGGAAATTATAGTTAATCAAGCTACAATTAATTAAAAATGATTTTTCCCCATACAATTTTACCCGCTTTACTACCAGTCTCCAGAGAGCCAAAAAATTCAAATTTGCCATGCTGGAGGCGACTGTGTCTATACATTTTTCGGGTTGGAAAATTTCTCTACTTCCTTGGGCATAGGATGGTACAGGCATATAAAGCTCTCAATTAAAATGTGAAAGTACTTCAAAGATTACTAAGTTGAAAGCTGACAAAAATCTAATATGCTATAAGCCAATAAGCTTGAAATGCCATGTAGTAGTATACAAATGGTAGTTTTAGGCAATGAAAACAGTTTTTGTTGTCGCGGATTAGTATTTGAAGTCGTGGATTTATTTTGAGAAATCGCGGATTTCGCGGATCAAATTTAGAAAATCTTGTAACAGCCCTGCAATTATTTAAACCACCTTTAAGTTAAAATTAAAACCATTAGGCTGCATAGCCACCAGTCATATAAAATAATTATAATAGTTATGGTGGTTGGTTGGTGGATGGTTTTTTTAATTGTATGGTATATTTATGAACAATTCATTACCTTTTGATTGAAGGTTTCGATTATATATTGGATACATTATCATGTGTTCAGGATGCATAACAGGCTGTACAAAACAAGATAAACTTGTGCCTTTAAAGTATGATATTTAATTTAATATTACCAAACCAAGCAGCTCAATATCTATTCCACTAGTAGCTCAATACAAGATCAATTTATTATATGCTATAAAGTTACACGATGTGAAATCTATATAATAGATTTTTATTTTGTTAATTATTGTGGACTGAGTATTTATCTTCAAGAAAAGCAGTTTTATATTTTGGCATCGGTTCCTGTTCCACATTTTTTCCTTATATACCCTCGATTCACATAGTGAGTGTTGCAACTGTCAATGTTATTCTGTGGTAAATTATGTTCAAAAGTAATGTTCTCATCGCGTCTTCTTTGGCAAGAATTCAACACCACCCGCGTTATTCCGGTGCAAAACTCATCACGTCCTGCTCAAGAAGAACCAAACGTCGATAGTGTTACTGTGACACATGATGCATTTCGTGATTCTAAAATTCCCTCGCCGTGTCCCACGCAAGAAGAAGTCAACGATGGGATCTTGGATGAAAACGTTTGCGATGGTGTCCATGATGATATGATTATTTCGCTGCGTTCGACTCAAGGAGAACCCAATTTCGATCGTGCTGACCGGGAGTTCAAGAAACGTTTTATGGAAAACGATTTCGGTTATGCATGTGACGTGTGTGCAAGAATTTGGTTTAGGAATGATCTGAAGCCAATAACTACTGCCGATGCTACCGTTTTGCTGGTGACGAACTATTTTGAAACTGTGGAAGGATTCTTAGCATGTCTAACTTGCCGAAGCAGCCTGAAACGTGGATCGATTCCTACTTTATCGCAAACGAACGGCTTTACATATCCCAACTTTCCGTCAAATCTGCCTCCACTAGATCCGTTGACCACGAGACTGGTTTCACCGAGAGTCAATTTCATGCAACTTCGCCGTTTGCGTCATGCAGCAGGTTTGTAGAATGACGTTTAGTTAATCTTTCATTGATAAACTCAATTTATTTTTGTGAAACAGGTAGTTTGAAGATTATTGGCCAGATAATCAATGTTCCAGTGGATGTGAACCAGATGGTGAGTGAGCTTCCCCGTCAGCTGGATGATGATTATGCGTTCAATGTGTGTATCAAGAAACACATGATCCATAAGTCTAGTTATCTGTCCGGATACGTAAAGAAAGGAACAGTTAAGGCATGGCTGAACTTCCTTGTCAACACACCGTTGTACAGACGAAACGGCATTGTTTTCAACGAAGATAATTTGACGTCTATCGGACCAGCACAGCAACCTGCTACATCCCCGGTTGTGAGAGCTTCGATTGAACTAGAGGCAATTGACGCGTCGAACGAGGTTGAGCTGCTCATTGGCCAACAGCATACGCTTTTGTGGAATGAGGACAAGTGTCTCGAAATCGCGCCGGGACAAAATCGAACACCGCTATCCATCATTTACGATGAGTTTGCTGAGGAGTTGTCTTTCCCAGATATTTACCTGGGTCATCCAAGAACCTTCAATCCTGAAGTTCACGTAACACCATTTATGATGGCTACCAGCGAAATAAGACGCCGTGATCGACGAGGGGCAAAACCCGACCATGTTCTGTACATGGCGATGAAGATAATGCGTTTGCGAGTTTCTGAAGGTTTGAGAAACACTTTCAAATGCATGGGTACAGCCAATATTACGCGAGCCCAGTTGCAAGATAGAGAATTTCTGGAGACATGCATCGAGCGTAACCTGTCGTTCCTTAAATCCATCCCTAACTCGATGCAGTACTGGCAGCAAAGAAAACGTGATGTTTTTGCAATGATCCGTCAGTTGGGGAAGCCAACTATGTTTCTCACATTAAGCGCAAGTGAAATTCGATGGCCACATTTGCTAGCCATACTGCACAAACTATCGGGAAGGTGCAATAATGCTGGTGTTGTAGATTTCATGCAACAATTAACTGCATTACAACGGGCTACGCTTGTAAGCGAAGATCCTGTAACATGCTGCGCATACTTCCATAAATTGGTCAATGTGATTATACAGCTGCTTTCGTCTACAAGATACAGCCCGTTTGGGAAATACTATGTTGTTGATTACTTTAAACGCATAGAGTTCCAACATCGCGGAAGTCCCCACGCTCACATTCTTCTCTGGTTGGCTAACGATCCTCGTGAAGACATGTCGGAGAATATGCCTGCGACTGTTGATCTGATCGATTTCCTCTGCTCCGTTAGTGTTGAAGACTTACCTGAGACTTATGGCAATCAGGTACATGAAGATTACATATATTTCGACGAGTGATTACAATTGAATTTCAATACTTCTAGGTTCATAAGCATACGTTTACTTGCTTCAAACGTAATGATAAGCGATGCCGGTTCAATATACCATACTGGCCGATGGATCAGACTAGAATATTAATCCCAATTGCGGCAGGTGATGGCCGCCTCGACCAGTTGAGCAGACTAGCTATCAAAATGCGAGAAACTCTTGAATCAAAGGTTTTCGAAAACCTAGAAGCGTTCCTTGTGGAATGCAACTGCACTTACGAGTATTACCTCGATGTGATCCGTTCATCCATTCGCCGACCCACAGTTATGCTGAAACGTTTAATGACGCAACTCTGGACCAATCCTTTCAACCCTTGGATCGCGAAGATCCTCCGCTCCAACATGGATTTGCAGTTTATCTTAGAAGAGTTCTCATGTGCTGCTTATGTCGTAGAATATGTGAATAAAACGAACAGGGGCATAAGCAGTTTACACCGTGAACTAATAAAACTTCAAGAAGAGCATCCAGACCAGGACTATAATGGATTGCTGAAGAAGGTCAGCATTAAAATGCTTAACAGCGTTGAAATGTCTGCCCAGGAAGCTGCATGGTATTTGCTTCGGCAACCGATGTCGGAAGCTAGCCGTAAGGTACTGATTTGTAGATGAAAAATTGTATCAGTTGAGCATAATTATCATTTGTCGTAATCTTATAGGTGGAATTCATTCCAACAATGTGGCCACATGAGCGCATTAAATCCAGGAAACGGACGAAGCAAATGGATGAAGAAGGACTTGAAGATGATTCCACCGATGTTTGGACCCTCAACATGATTCAACGATATGAGTCGCGTGTAGGGATGGACGAAGTATGTTTGGCGGATTTTGCTGCACACTATACGGAGGAAAGGAGCACGATGAATTTGTACAAGCCGCGAAGCTTACCTCGTGTATTGCGTTGGTGCTCATTCAACATGTCGGAACTGGTCGAGTACAAACGGGAGATGGTACTGCTCTTCTTGCCATTCAGGAATGAAGTCTGCGATATACTCGATAGAAATAAGTTTCTTAAGTTGTATGAAGACAACGAGACTGCCATTCTCGCCAAACACAAAGAGTATGACTGCGAGATGAACCTGGATCAGGTCGTGGAGGAATATCTTCGTCTTTCTAGTGTAGATGACGAGCAGACGGAGGTTGCTAGCAAGAAGCGCGATGAATTCGTCCGCATAATCAGCATGGAGCCAAATGACGATGACATTCATAACTTGCCCACTGGACCCTTGGCGGCAGTTGTCAAACAGCGCTCCAACGTTATGTCGAAGCAGGAGTATTGTGAGATGGTACGTGCTACAAATGCGGAGCAGCGTGATTTGATCCTGCAAGTCATCCACAGCTTACACACCTTCGATGATAACAGCAAACCATTGCAAATTTTCTTCACTGGCCCGGCAGGCTGTGGTAAGACATTCACATTGCGAATTCTTATGGAGACAGTCAATCGGTTCAGTCAGGCACACAACACGCAAAATAATGCATATGTAGCATGTGCATCGACTGGGAAGGCAGCTGTTGCGATCGGTGGAACAACCGTTCACTCTGCGTTTCGGATCACCATGTCCCGCAGGCAAAGCTCAAAGCTGAGTTTTGAGGCGTTGCAACTGTATCGCAATGCTTTTGCAAACGTGAAAGCCATCATCATCGATGAAACCAGCATGCTTGGTGCTAATGTTCTCAACACCGTACACGTCCGGCTCCAGGAAATCACAGGGAACTATGATGATCCATTCGGTGGAATGCGAATTGTATTTTGCGGTGATCTTCGGCAGTTACCTCCAGTGAATGCACGGCCAGTATTCAAACCAAGTGCGAATTCAATGCACGGTGCCGTTTTATGGCAATCCCTCGATTTCTACCCATTGGTTCAGGTTATGCGGCAAACAAACGTACAGTTTTCTACAATCCTTACCAAAATCGGTAACGGCGAACAGTTGTCCCCGGAAGAAATCAGCCTAATCGAAAGCAGATTCCGTACACCAGAGTGGTGTCAGCAGCATGTACCGCGTGCAATTCGCTTATTCCATCGAAATGTCGACGTGGAATGCTACAATTCCGTCGCATTGATCGATCGAGAGACAATCGAATGTACGGCAGATGATGTATATTCAGGGTATAAGGACAATCCCCAGCTGGCAAGTGCTCGAACAAAGGTGCATAAGATGAGCGTAGTGGAGACTGGTTGCCTGCCCTATTTACTGCGGCTTGCGGTGGGTACACCGTACATGTTAACCACCAATGTCGATGTTGAAGATGGAATCGTCAATGGCGCGATTGGGGAGCTTATGTTTGTCGAGCGTAACGAAGATGATCCTCTGCAGCAGATCATGAGGCTTTGGATGATGTTCGAGAATAACTCCATTGGGAAGACGTTGAGAGTGAAGGCCAGACCGATGGTGTACTCAAAGCCCGGTGTTTTAAAATCTGAGTGGACCCCCATCGCCAGGAGATCAGCAAACATCAGCCTTAACGGTGGAGTTAAGTGCAAGAGAATTCAATTTCCGGTGGTGAGTGCATGTGCCCTTACGGTACACAAGTCCCAAGGAGGCACGTTTGCAGAAGTTGTTTATAATTATGAGAAAAGCCAGGAGCAACAACTGGTTTACGTTGGCCTTTCCAGGGTTACTTCCATCGAAGGACTATACTTGACGAACTCTAGCAATGTTTTCAAGTTCCACCACGGAAAAAGCGCTACAACGCCGAGAATTCGCGATCTTCGAACAGAGCTTGAGCGTTTGAGCAATCACCGTTTGCGCACCATCGGAGAGGATGTCATGGAAGCCATAATGTTAAAGAGATCAGCTTGTATGCTGATGAGTATAAATGTACAAAGCCTGAATGCACACGCATCAGATATTGCAACAGATCGTGTTCTCTCCACCGTTGATTTGCTTGCGTTGAGTGAAACTTGGCAAGACAACTGCACAAGCACATCTATAGCTGGATTCGACTGCATCACTCAAGAAAAACGTGACGGTACAAGAGCTGGAGGGGTAGCCATCTTTCAGAACACTGCTGCATCTACCATGGCCGTTTCTCACGTCATTGATAAACTCAGTGCCAGCTACGATGAGCTGTTGGATGGAGCAGACGAGTACGGTGACATCTGCGCTGTAGAAATTTCAGTCATGGGAGCTCGCACGATGCTGTTTTCGTTGTATATTTCACCAGGTATAAAACAAAAAAATATTCTTGTATATCTCACTTATCTTTTTGTTTTGTTTTTTTGCTTTTTTCACCAGGTACTACTCTTAAGCAAAAGAAATATTTCTTAGCGCGTAACCTGGTAATGTACAATCGTGTCACAATGCCCATTGTTATAACTGGGGATTTCAACGTCGATGTGTCGAAGCCTGAAAACTTTGAGTTTATCGACTTCATGAAAACGTACCTTTATCTCGATTTAGCCTCAGATCGAAGTCAAGCCACTACTTTCGGTGGGTCGTGTCTAGATCTTACCTTCATTCGGAGCATTCGGGTAGAATGTATAAGATACTGTGCGTATTTTTCATACCACAGACCGATACTCTCAGTGCTTGAGATTTAACCACAGTAAGTGCATTTTTATAAACTGTGATTCACCATTACCATATAGCTATTTCTTCCAGGACACGAAAGCGATAACCACATTTTTATCATTCCACAGTACAACCAAAATCAATAATTTGGTAAATATACCGTAATAGTTCACAAAATGTTGAAAATTCTAGTATATAAATATTCTTTCAATCATTTGATAGAATCTCAATCATCTGTATGCAAAGGATGAACACTGCTTCCACCTTCTCGAAGAACATCAATTGAGGACTACTATGCCAACGCTCTTCACCAAACTGTTCACCAATAGCTCCAGGTGCAACGCATGAGCACCGCTATCATCTCCAAGAACACCGAGGAAAAAATTCCACAGCATTGTTCTAAACTGGCTTACAAGCTACCAACCAATCGGTCCTTTTCAGGACCACAAATGATTGATAAAAGAGTTTATTGAAGACTTCAAATAACAGACAGAGCACATCAAAAACAGAACTCTCAAATAACTTTTGAATTTCAACCTATCGAAATTTTTCACTAATAAGAAAGAAGTTCAGTTAAGAAAAGAAATCAATTTAATATTTACAATACTTTTGCTATACTACCTTTCGTAATCCTACGTCAAATCTATGGTCGTGTCTTGGATACAACCTCTTACTTTTTTTTTTCTTTTTCCTCGAAGGCACACCGTAGCCCGTTTTTAAATAGTTCTTAATTTCATTTCATTTTCTCGGGACGAGACGGGGAATGTGTGGGTGGCATCATTCAATAGAGATGGTTTGGACGCAAGCATTCATTCGAGTGCGAAAGTGTATCCGAGTGTACCGTGCAATGGGTGATTTCCAGGAGGAGTTTAACTGTTCACACCTCCCACTTTCGCTGCCATGTTGCTACATATATCATAAAAAGTACACTTTTCGTTGCAACGTTCGTCTGACTATTTTTTACCTCTTAGGTTGCAAATACTCATTTCAGCTAAAATAATGTTTTTCGGAATAATAAAACCAAAACATGGTATGATGGTATGTTTTACTTGTAACTTACAAGAAGAGGCTACAAAGTATGCGTTTGAAATATAAAACCTGTAAATTTTGCTTTCTATGAGTCACAATCAGCGATTTTCTGATCGCTGAGTGAGTGAGTGAGTGAGTTAGTGAGTTTGTGAAAAATCGCTGATTGTGACTCTCATGAAGTGAAATAAGCAGGTTTAATATGTCAAACACATTATTTGCAACCTCCTCTTGTATCCTACCAATTCAAAATATGATCATGACATCTAATTATTTCATAATTTAAAAAAACATTGTTTTATCTGAAATGAGTATTTGCAACCTTGCTTACCGTTAGGATATTTTCCCAAATAAAGAATAATTACCAGGTACCGAGGTAAAGCTTACCCGTTAGGTAGAGCACCAGGAAAAACTGTTTTTCTTGCATTTTTGATTATTTTCTCCAAATTTTTCGCAAAATAAAAAACATGCCGAAAAAAATATATTCGGAGTGGTAAACTTCCCCTTAATAAAAATAATATTTGCATCAGCCAACATAGCTCCAAAAGCTATTGGAGCGCCATAAATTGAGTTATTTAATTTTGAGAAATATATCGGTTACTATACGTCATCTGAAAGAACTTCGCTTTCTGAGCGCAAAGATTTTTTTTTTCGATTTTATTTACTCCCATTTTGATTTTTAAATTAATATTTTAAGCAAACAACCACTTCAATGTTTGCGTTGTGTTGTGTTGGTTTTGTAACGGAGTAAAACAAAATAGCCACTTCACTGTTTGACACTAAACTAACACATTGATATTTCGCTCCCATACAAAGAACCACCGAAGGGCGCTAGTTTAATCACACTTATTTAAAATAATTTCAATGTTGATGAAATTTAAGATTTCGGTTCCATTTGACATGTACTACCCATAATCGCATATCAGTCCCATCTTTGCTTGATTTCCTATCCATATGGGACTGATATGCGATTATGGGCAGTGTAGTCCTCAATACCCCTAAAGAACCCAGTCGTAAAACGTACGGTTTGTATAGCGATGATTTAAGGTTACTTGGTGAACAATGAATAGATCATCAAGTGAAAACTACGCTTATGTACCAGGGAACGATGTCACCGAAGTATATACGTTGAAAAGCATTTAATTTCGTTTCAGTTTTCTTAGCAATACTAGGAAACTAGTGCCCACTGGGACAGAATAGTACTTGTCGAGAGCTTAAGTTTGTTATACTTTTCGAAACTAACTTATTGAAATAAAACTCATAAAAATAAATTTCAGTGTAGGGAAAACGTATCGCTATAAAAATGAAACCAATATAGTTCGCGTTGATCTATTTCCTTTCCGTTTGCTCACCTACACATACTCATTGATAAAATAGATAGGAGAACCATGCATTTGTAAAACGATTGAACTTCAGTATGAATACAGCCATCAAAGTCATCAAACGTATACCCAAGTCTAAATTCCAAATCCGAAGAGGTCGAACAGTCCGCCGCGTTTCGCTTTCGAGTCAGTTAAGTTCACTCTGTCAAGTTTAACTTTCGTGTTTTTCCTGAACTCCTGGTACGCCGTCATTTGTTGAGAAGTTCGCGAGTGCGTCACGAACATTTATGGTGCCGAAACCCGGGAGGAATTCCCATTCGTCGTCTGAAGGAGGATATCGTTCTGGATAAGGAGAAATCTTCTACCGTAGGTGATAGAGCACGCTGGATCTCGTCACTGTCGTTGGCCAATTGACTGCGCCAAATTTCTCGTCGCACGTGCCCTGCAGATCACCAGGAAAAAGGAAGACTCCAGAAGGTACGCTGGCTCCGATATATTGTTCCAGAAGTTGAGGTTACGACAATCACGTGACGATCGTAAGTGAAGCATCAAGGCAGGTGGGTACCTTTTGTCTATGCTAATTGAAGATGAGTTTGCCCAAAAAATCTTCTCTGTGGAAAAATGTGTTGCATCTAAAAAGTCTTCACCGTAGAAGAGACAACATACTCGGTTCTGCTAAACTAATTCAACGGTTTGGTGAAGAGTTTGAGGTTACTCAAATCAATCAAGTTGGTATAAGAATTGAGCGTTTAGATGGCCTGTGGGAGAAGTTTGAGGATACGGAGGATGAAAGCGAAGCGTTAGAGGATCAAGAGGAGGGCTTCTCGGAAACTCGTCAAGAGTTTCAAAATCTGTACTTCGAACTCAAAGCATCTCTTGTTAGCAAGCTTCCCTGCCCTACAACTTCACATCCCTCTTCCCCTGGACCACGCCCGTCAATGCAAAATGTACCCCCTGCTAACCATTCCGTATCTGTGAAGCTTCCCGAGATCAAAATTCCCGAATTCGGCCAGAAAGCAGCACGACAAAAACTCGGATTGTCTTTGACGCTAGCAGCAAAGGATCCAGTGCCCTTTCTCTCAACGATATTCTTCACACTGGCCCCACTGTACAACCACCACTGCTATCCAGCGTTTTTAATTTCCGGATGCCGCAGTACGTCTTCACTGCGGACGCGGAAAAAATGTTTCGCCAAATGTGGGTGCATCCTGCGGATCGGCGGTATCTAAAGATCGTATGGCGTCGGGAACAATCTATGCCACTGCAAGTCTATCAGCTGAAAACGGTGACTTATGGACTTGCTTGATCGCCGTACCAAGCTGCGCGGGTGCTCATCAAGCTTGCCGAAGACGATGGTCACAACTACCCTCTCGCTGCGGATGTTGTAATCAAGCCGTTTCTACGTTGACGACATTCTAGCTGGAAGTGACAGCCTAGAAGAAGCCACATAAATTTGTCGTCAATTACGGGAGCTACTCAGCCTGGGAGGATTTTCGTTGAGAAAAAAAGAGCAACAACAACCAGAGTGTCTTAAATCACATTCCTAGTAACCTGTGGGAAAGCGCCCCTAAGATGGAAATTTGTCGTTCGACGGTGACTGCTTTACTGCCGTTCTACGCATATCAGTCCCATGTTTCAAAGGTTGCTTCTGAGAAAATCGTGAATAATGTTTCGAATCATTTCTGCTCATTGGAAGAAATATACGTTAATCCGGTTTTTAAAGGAACAATATTTAATGGGACTGTTATGCCTAGAAATTTGCAATAAAGTAGGATATTCTACGCATGTTAGTCCCACTAGGAACTGTTACTTTCAGTGTTGCTTTGATGGCCACGTTGCGTTTGACGTCTTTAATCTTGAGCTTGCATGAGCGTGCTTGCGTTCTCCGCGAAGTTTTGGAAGATCCTGGATAATTTGTATAGCTTTCCACCATTAAATTACACCAACAATAAATTTGTTGACATTGCTTCTTCTATAAAACCATTAAAAGTATGGGCATTTCAAGAAACTAATGATGAATGCACTATTTAGAACATAAACTTCTTAACATCTTGTTCTACTCCTTAGCAAGATGAACGTAGGCCAAAAGGAGATTGTGCTTAATCTTTTTTCTTTTTTTTTTAATCTTTATTTTAGAGATTGTGCTTAATCATTTTGAGTCCAACCATAGATTTATGGTGGCTGACATACTGTGGACAAAAGATCAATACGTTACACGATCGTTGACCGTGGGCTTCGATGATTTCAAGAAATACTTTGGATGAGTTGACATGCACATGCAAATTTCTTCCGTACGGAGGCGACCTTTATGCTGCGTAATATCATATTATAAAAGTGGCTTTTCATGAAACACGTAGACACTATAGGGGGAGTGTGGGGGTGGAGAGTGTCTACGTAAGTGTCTAATAAGGCATTGTTTGAAATTAGAAACTGGTGTTTTAATATGAAATCATGAACATAAAATAAAACTTCCACTTCATAAAATGGTTCATACCGTTACTTTTGATTATATAAATCCAGTTTCAAACATTTGTGTACACAAATCGATTCGTTAATGATAGTAGATTGACTCAAGAAAATCTTTGTGGGACAGTTATGCGTAGAATTTCAACATGGGACAATTAGGCTTGATATTGTTTTTATACAAACCCAGAACAAATTATATGTTTTTCTATTTTCATTCCAAAGTCTACCTAAACAAGTACTGTTTTATGAATTGTGGTATCTGAAACTGCTCAGCTTTTTGACCCACTAGGGCTCCTTGGGTCGATCGTGATTAGTGCTAGGATTTTTGTTCAGCGGCTTTGGGCAAAAAATACTCCGTGGGATGAGGAACTTTCCACCGAGAAGAGTGTGTTGTGGAAGCAATTTCGAAGTGAGCTAAACCTCATCCAACAGCTAACCATTCCTCGTCGAGTTCTATCACACCCTGATCGAAATTACCACCTCCATTGTTTCTGCGATGCTTCTGAAAAGGGCTATGGCTGTTGTGCCTACGTCGTGGGTTCAGATGGTAGAGGAAAAACCACAAGTCATCTCTTGGTTACAAAGTCTCGAGTAGCTCCATTGAGCGGATTGTCGATGCCGCGACTTGAATTATGTGCAGCGTTGGTGGGCAGTCAGTTAGTGGACAAATTACGTAATGCGACAGACTTATCTTGTGGTGGCATGGACCGCAATTTCTAGAGCATCCCGTTACCTGCTGACCTATTGCTTTGCCCAACTCTACACCATCACGGATTTTAGATATGAAGCCCGAGAGACGTCAAACTGTCGCTTTAAGCTGCCTGCAAGTCGATGATTCTATTTTCTCCAAATTCTCCGATTTGGGGAGACTTTTGGTGCCTGCGATTCACCAACAACATTCGAAGCAAATCAGAGGATCGTATCTTCGGAAGGCTGACACCGGCAGAAATCGAACGAGCTCTCAAATCACTCATTCGCCTAGCACAGGTAACTACTTTTTTAGATGAAATTCATCAACTAACATCAAAGAAATTGCTACCAAATCGGGATGTCGTTTTTGATTCCAAGTCACCCCTAAAAAACCTCAACGTTTTTCTTGATGACAATGGGTTACTTCGCTTGAACAGTCGTTTAGCTAATAAAGATGGTCCATATGACACGAAGTTCCCCTTGCTGCTCCCCGTAAATCATCATTTGAGTTGGTTGATAGCTAGGTCGTTACATCTACGTACTGTTCATTCGGGACCATCTCTACTACTTTCAACGATGCGTCAACGTTATTGGCCAATACAAGGCAGAAAATAAGTGCGTCGAATCGTTCGTACCTGGGTTACGTGCTTTCGCTGTTCACCAGCAAGTGCCAAACAAAAAATGGCACCACTCCTTGCGGTGCGAGTAACCTCTGCCCGAGTATTTTCCAGAGCGGGATTGGATTACTGCGGGCCATTCAACCTTCGTCCTTTGTATGGGAGAGGGGCTAGCGTTAAAATGTATGTCGCCTTGTTCGTGTGCCTGTCGGTGAAAGCCGTTCACGTCGAAATCGTACCAGACTTATCGTCCGCCGCGTGCAATAATGCGATAAAGCGATTCGTTGCTCGACGCGGTCGGTTAATCGAGCTGCGGTGCAATAATGCGACAGCTTTCGTCGGGGCTGATCGCGAGATGCGCGAATTACGTCATCGGTATAAGCAGCAGTTCCAGACATGTAAATTACTAGGAGAAATCTCAACTTTTTGTTCATTGCCTTCTAGTCTTTTTCCATATTGAGCTGCGAAACGGTTCGATAACCATTCTTAAAGAAATTTTTCCCAGCTACAACTTTGCTCAAGACCACTTTTTGATTAAATGCAAGGATCGAAAGTTATCAATGGTTCAATGCGCTGATGTCTTATGATCATGCTCAATCAACTGCTCAGCAGGCAACATTGGTGTTTCTGGGGCGTTGAATAGGACACAAAAATCATGGCTACTATGTCACACTGCAAACTACAGTGTTGCCTACAGAGCAGCTGCTTGATCATGTCATAAGTATATCAATCTCTTAAATAATTAATAACTTTTTCCTGTCTCGTTTTACATAGAAACGGTCTTCAGCAAAGTTGTAGCTGAGAAAAATTTCTTTAATAATGGCTATCGAACCGGTTCGCAGCTCAATATGGAAAAATACTAGAAGGCAATCAACAAAAAGTTGAGATTTCTCCTAGTAATTTACATGTAAACTTCAAATGGCTTGTGCGAAGTCTATTTCTAACCAAATGATTTGTTACTGAACTTACAACCCCTTTATTATGGCTATTAACATTGCACTTGAATCCGGTATATTTCCGAAGGAATCAAAAAAATCCTACTCAATACCCATTTAAAAATCTGGTAACAAATCCGATACTCGAAAATATCGTGGGATTGCTATCATTTCGTGCATTCCAACACTCTTCAAATCAAATATAAATAAAAACGTTTTTGGCCAAATAAAACAAAGCATAACTAGTGCACAACATGGCTTTGTTAAAGGCCACCACCACACACCATTTGGAATTTGTGTTTCCTGAATAAACTGTATCTCGCGAACCTGGCCATATAGAAAGTTTCTGTCTTGAGCAAATTCCTTTCGGATGGTGGTCATAATAGTTTAAAACTCTCTCACTACGCAGCACTAGTGTGCACATGACCTTCCTAGTATGAAGGTGGGTGTTGGAAATAGGAGAAGGATATGGATATGGGGTGGTGGAAAAGTGGGAGGGAGGTGGAAACGGCAATGGTTATGGCTATGGCTATGGCTATGGCTATGGCTATGACTATGGCTATGGCTATGACTAGTCTTAAAATTCTTACTGAGCAGAAGACCGTCGGTTCAATCCTAAGATCCTTCGTATATGATCGTTAGGACATTAATTCATCTTATAGTTTACCATTACGAATTATGCTGCAAGCCCAACCCTCTTACCCAAAATGTTAAAGTAAAGTTTAGTTAATTAGTTAAAGTTATGATAAAGCAAAAAAATAAAATTAAATCAAGTTAATATAATGTTTAAGTTAAGATAATTATAAGTGAAGCTTACGATAAAATTTATCTACAGCTAAGTTAAATATGTGTTAAAGCTATTTTATAGTTATGTTGAGTTAAGTTAAAGTAAAATGGAAGTTAAGTTAATGTTTATATGAAGCTGACCTATAGTCAATAAAAGTTAGTTAAAGTTAAGTCAAAGTTACATAAAAGTTATGTTAATGTTTAGTTAATGTTTAGTTAAAGTTAAGTTCAAGTTAAGTTCAAGTTATTTCCAGGCAATTTCAGGGAAACTTCAGTTCTTGTCAGTTTTTGAAACTTGAAAGTTCTTGTTAAGATAAAATTAAATCAAAGTTAAATTAAATAAAGAAATAAAAGTTAATGTGTAGTTAAAAAGTTAAATAATAGTTGAAAACAAAGACAAAGGCTATAGTTAAAGCTATAATTATGAATACGGCTATGGCTATGGCCAGACTTGCAATTGCTCATTACAGCTAAAATGTTGATTTTTGGAATTATGAAACTATGAGATGCTATGATAATTTTTATTTTTAAGAAACAAGAATGGGTGGTAAAGTTTGTGTATGACATACACAATTTATAAATTTTGCTTTCAGAAGGTCACAACTAGCGATTTTATGATCTCTGATTGCTCGCTCATCACGTTGCTCATCGTTACAGCTAATCGCTATTATGACCCTCTGAAAGCTTAATTAACATGTTTTATGTATCATACAAATACTTTACCTTCTCTTCTTGCATCTTGTCACTAAGAATTACCATTAACAAATTTCATAGCTTCATAAATCCAAAAATTAGCATTTTGGGCTGTAATGAGCATTTGCAAGTTTGGCTATGGTTATGGCTATGGTTATGGCTATATCTGCTATGGTTATGGCTATGGCTATGACTATGGCTATGGCTATGACTTTGACTATTTCAATTTATCCAAAGAAAATTATCCAATTTTTCAAAGAAACGTCGTTTAATATTCAAATTTTATTTAAATTAACTTTACAACATGTGTTGTGACTACTTCTCCGAGTTCACTATTAAAAAGGTATAAAAAGTAACAAGGACTAAAATGTGTTCCTTTGATTACTGAAAAATCCTGTTACCCTAGTTTGAAGATGTCAGAACTTGGGTTTAGGAAATAGATCTTATAACAGTAACGCACCACGTAAAGGTAATCTACCAGCGTTACTGGTGTATATCCAAAGCCAAAGACAAAGTTAATGACAAAGACAAAGACAAAGACAAAGACAAAGACAAAGACAAATACAAAGACAAATACAAAGACAAAGACAAAGACAAAGACAAAGACAAAGACAAAGGCACAGACAAAGACAAAGGCTATAGTTATGGCTATAGTTATGGCTATAGTTATGGCTATGGCTATGGCTATGGCCAGACTTGCAATTGCTCATTACAGCTAAAATGTTAATTTTTGGAATTATGAAACTATGAGATGCTATGATAATTTTTATTTTTAAGAAACAAGAATGGGTGGTAAAGTTTGTGTATGACATACACAATTTATCAATTTTGCTTTCAGAAGGTCACAACTAGCGATTTTATGATCTCTGATTGTTCGCTCATCGCGTTGCTCATCGTTACAGCTAACCGCTATTATGACCCTCTGAAAGCTTAATTAACATGTTTTATGTATCATACAAATACTTTACCTTCTCTTCTTGCATCTTATCACTAAGAATTACTATTAAAATATTTCATAGCTTCTTAAATCCGAAAATTAGCATTTTGGCTGTAATGAGCATTTGCAAGCTTGGCTATGGTTATGGCTATGGCTATGGTTATGGCTGTGGCTATGGCTGTGGCTATGGCTGTGGCTATGGCTGTGGCTATGGATGTGGCTATGGCTTATTCTATGGCTATGTCTGTGTTTGTTTGTTTAATGGAACTTCAGTGAAGTTTGTAGATCTTCAGATAAATTTGTTGAACTTTGTAGATCTTCAGAGAAATTTGCAGAGCTTAAGAGAAGTTCGTAGTTTTTGATATAAATTTTAAGTACATCATGGAAGTTTGTGGACATTCAGAAAAATTTGCAGTGCTTCAGGAAAGCTCGTAGATCTTCAGAGAAGTTTTCAGAATTTCAGGAAGGTACACAGAACTTCAGGAAAGTGCATAGATTCAGGAAAGTGCATAAATTTTCAGAAACATTTTCAGAAACATTTTCAGAAACATTTTCTGAAATGCAGGCAAGTTCAAAGATCGTGAGAGAAATTAACAGAACTTCATGGATGTTCGTAGATCTCTAGACTAATATGGAGTACTTTTGAAAAGTTCACAGAACTTTTAGGAAATTGGCAGGACTTCAGGGAAATTCACTGAACTTTAGGGAAGTTTGTAGATCTTCAGAAAATTGCAACAGAAGATCAGGAAATTTGATGATGATGATGATGGTCCCACCTCTTACCCCTACAAAGGTTTGAGCTGGACGATTGATTAATTAAGATAATTAATTATGACATTTTAACCAGGTTTGCAAACAAAATCGAACTGGTTACAGCTACAGATATAAATTCCCACTACAGTATACAGTTATTTTATCAAATGTTAAAATTAGTCCTCTATATCTGTATAACGCGCGCGAGGCTCAAACTTTTGTAGACTGCTTTCTTTTTTTTTTTTTGACTACTACTATAAAACCAAATATCAAAAATCCATCATCACCATCGTAACGATCAAAATAGTTTTTTTTTTTTTTTTTTTTGTAAGTGTAAGTATAGTTATGTTGAGTAAAGTTAAAGTAAAATGGAAGTTAAATTAATGTTTAGATGAAGCTGACCCATAGTCAATAAAAGTTAGTTAAAGTTATGTTAATGTTATATAAAAGTTATGTTAATGTTTAGTTAAAGTTAAGTTCAAGTTAAGTTCAAGTTATTTCCAGGCAATTTCAGGGAAACTTCAGTTCTTGTCAGTTTTTGAAACTTGAAAGTTCTTGTTAAGATAAAATTAAATCAAAGTTAAATTTAATTAAGAAATAAAAGTTAATGTGTAGTTAAAAAGTTAAATAATAGTTGCAAACAAAGACAAAGGCTATAGTTATAGCTATAGTTATGAATATGGCTATGGCTATGGCCAGACTTGCAATTGCTCATTACAGCTAAAATGTTGATTTTTGGAATTATGAAACTATGAGATGCTATGATAATTTTTATTTGTAAGAAACAAGAATGGGTGGTAAAGTTTGTGTATGACATACACAATTTATAAATTTTGCTTTCAGAAGGTCACAACTAGCGATTTTATGATCTCTGATTGTTTCTTACAAATAAAAATTATCATAGCATCTCATAGTTTCATAATTCCAAAAATCAACATTTTAGCTGTAATGAGCAATTGCAAGTCTGGCCATAGCCATAGCCATATTCATAACTATAGCTATAACTATAGCCTTTGTCTTTGTTTGCAACTATTATTTACCTTTTTAACTACACATTAACTTTTATTTCTTAATTTAATTTAACTTTGGTTTAATTTTATCTTAACAAGAACTTTCAAGTTTCAAAAACTGACAAGAAATGAAGTTTCCCTGAAATTGCCTGGAAATAACTTGAACTTAACTTCAACTTAACTTTAACTAAACATTAACATGACTTTTATATAACTTTAACTTAACTTTAACTAATTAACTTTTATTGACTATAGGTCAGCTTCATCTAAACATTAACTTAACTTCCATTTTACTTTAACTTTACTCAACATAACTATAAAATAGCTTTAACACATATTTAACTTAGCTGTAGATAAATTTTATCTTAAGCTTCACTTATAATTATCTTAACTTAAACTTTGTATTAACTTAATTTTATTTTATTTTTTTTGCTTTATCCTAACTTTAACTAATTAACTAAACTTTACTTTAACATTTTGGGTAAGAGGGTTGGGTTTGCAGCATAATTCGTAATGGTAAACTATAAGATGAATTAATGTCCTAACGATCATATACGAAGGATCTTAGGATTGAACCGACGGTCTTCTGCTCAGTAAGAATTTTAAGACTAGTCATAGCCAGAGCCAAAGCCATAGACAAAGACAAAAACAATACAAAAAACAAGACAAAAAAACAAGACGAAAAACAAGACAAAAACAAAGACAAAGGCTATAGTTATGGCTATAGTTATGACTATGGCTATGGCTATGGCCAGACTTGCAATTGCTCATTATAGCTAAAATGTTAATTTTTGGAATTATGAAACTATGAGATACTATGATAATTTTTATTTGTAAGAAACAAGAATGGGTGGTAAAGTTTGTGTATGACATACACAATTTATCAATTTTGCTTTCAGAAGGTCACAACTAGCGATTTTATGATCTCTGATTGCTCGCTCATCACGTTGCTCATCGTTACAGCTAATCGCTATTGTGAACCTCTGAAGGCTAAATTAACACGTTTTATGTATCATACAAATACTTTACCTTCTCTTCTTGCATCTTGTCACTAAGAATTACCATTAACAAATTTCATAGCTTCATAAATCGAAAAATAAGCATTTTGGCTGTAATGAGCATTTGCAAGCTTGGCTTTGGTTATGGCTATGGTTATGGCTATGGCTATGGCTATGGCTATGGCTATGGCTAGTCTTAAAATTCTTACTGAGCAGAAGACCGTCGGTTCAATCCTAAGATCCTTCGTATATGATCGTTAGGACATTAATTCATCTTATAGTTTACCATTACGAATTATGCTGCAAACCCAACCCTCCTACCCAAAATGTTAAAGTAAAGTTTAGTTAATTAGTTAAAGTTATGATAAAACAAAAAAATAAAATTAATTCAAGTTAATATAAAGTTTAAGTTAAGATAATTATTAGTGAAGCTTAAGATAAAATTTATCTACAGCTAAGTTAAATATGTGTTAAAGCTATTTTATAGTTATGTTGAGTTAAGTTAAAGTAAAATGGAAGTTAAATTAATGTTTAGATGAAGCTG
Organism: Ochlerotatus camptorhynchus; assembly: GCF_037179485.1. NCBI lineage: Eukaryota > Metazoa > Arthropoda > Insecta > Diptera > Culicidae > Ochlerotatus > Ochlerotatus camptorhynchus. The sequence continues at coordinate 26,407 of NW_027041486.1, forward strand.
ACCTATAGTCAATAAAAGTTAGTTAAAGTTATGTTAATGTTATATAAAAGTTATGTTAATGTTTAGTTAAAGTTAAGTTCAAGTTAAGTTCAAGTTATTTCCAGGCAATTTCAGGGAAACTTCAGTTCTTGTCAGTTTTTGAAACTTGAAAGTTCTTGTTAAGATAAAATTAAATCAAAGTTAAATTAAATTAAGAAATAAAAGTTAATGTGTAGTTAAAAAGTTAAATAATAGTTGCAAACAAAGACAAAGGCTATAGTTATAGCTATAGTTATGAATATGGCTATGGCTATAGCCAGACTTGCAATTGCTCATTACAGCTAAAATGTTGATTTTTGGAATTATGAAACTATGAGATGCTATGATAATTTTTATTTGTAAGAAACAAGAATGGGTGGTAAAGTTTGTGTATGACATACACAATTTATAAATTTTGCTTTCAGAAGGTCACAACTAGCGATTTTATGATCTCTGATTGCTCGCTCATCACGTTGCTCATCGTTACAGCTAATTGCTATTGTGAACCTCTGAAAGCTAAATTAACACGTTTTATGTATCATACAAATACTTTACCTTCTCTTCTTGCACCTTGTCACTAAGAATTACCATTAACAAATTTCATAGCTTCATAAATCCAAAAATTAGCATTTTGGCTGTAATGAGCATTTGCAAGCTTGGCTATGGTTATGGCTATGGTTATGGCTATATCTGCTATGGTTATGGCTATGGCTATGACTATGGCTATGGCTATGACTTTGACTATGTCAATTTATCCAAAGAAAATTATCCAATTTTTCAAAAAAAACGTCGTTTAATATTCAAATTTTATTTAAATTAACTTTACAACATGTGTTGTGACTACTTCTCCGAGTTCACTATTAAAAAGGTATAAAAAGTAACAAGGACTAAAATGTGTTCCTTTGATTACTGAAAAATCCTGCTACCCTAGTTTGAAGATGTCAGAACTTGGGTTTAGGAAATAGATCTTATAACAGTAACGCACCACGTAAAGGTAATCTACCAGCGTTACTGGTGTATATCCAAAGCCAAAGACAAAGTTAATGACAAAGACAAAGACAAAGACAAAGACAAAGACAAAGACAAATACAAAGACAAATACAAAGACAAAGACAAAGACAAAGACAAAGACAAAGACAAATGCAGGCAAGTTCAAAGATCGTGAGAGAAATTAACAGAACTTCATGGATGTTCGTAGATCTCTAGACTAATATGGAGTACTTTTGAAAAGTTCACAGAACTTTTAGGAAATTGGCAGGACTTCAGGGAAATTCACTGAACTTTAGGGAAGTTTGTAGATCTTCAGAAAATTGCAACAGAAGATCAGGAAATTTGATGATGATGATGATGATGGTCCCACCTCTTACCCCTACAAAGGTTTGAGCTGGACGATTGATTAATTAAGATAATTAATTATGACATTTTAACCAGGTTTGCAAACAAAATCGAACTGGTTACAGCTACAGATATAAATTCCCACTACAGTATACAGTTATTTTATCAAATGTTAAAATTAGTCCTCTATATCTGTATAACGCGCGCGAGGCTCAAACTTTTGTAGACTACTTTCTTTTTTTTTTTTTGACTACTACTATAAAACCAAATATTAAAAATCCATCATCACCATCGTAACGATCAAAATAGTTTTTTTTTTTTTTTTTTTTTTTTGTAAGTCTACACATAAATTTTTAGAACTTGAATGTTCATTGAATTTCCGAGCGGTCCTCCGAACAGTGTTCTTCTTAGAATTTCCGAGGTAGGCTCGGAGATTCCAAGATTTTCATAGAACTTCCTAACAGATCGTAGAAATTCGAGAATGTTAAAAAAAAACTTCCGAGATGGTCGTAAATATTCCAAGTTGTTCATAGAATTTCCAAGTAATACAAAAAACTTTCGATATGTTCAGAGAAACTTCAAGATGTTCATAAAACTTTCAAGCAGAAGTAATAACCTTAAAATAACTTTTTCTTCAACTCAACATAAAATTATCATTAAGTATCTTTAACATAACTTTAAAATAACTTAAACAAATATTTAGCATAATATCACTATAGCCTAAACTTAACTTCAACTTATCATTGACTTAAATTAAACTCAACTTGATTTTATCTTAAGCAAAAGTTCAACTTTATTTTAACTAAACTTGAACTTGTAAGCTAAATTTTGTAACAAAAGAAACTTCACTTTAACTAATCTAAACATAAACTTAACTTTAAAGTTAATTTAAATTAACTTTGAATTCATTTTAACATAGCAAAAAACCTCCAAGTGAAGTGATTGTTGATACTTGCAGAAGTATCAAGCAGTACCAAAAACTTCCAAGAACTTCCAAAATATTCCAAGAACAGTCAATAAATTCCAAAAGCTTTCAACAACTTCCAAGAAGTCCACGAACTGGAGTTTTCCTGAATTTCCATGGAAATAACATTATTAAAACTTAAACTTAACACTTTTTTTAGTTTAAGCTTTATCATTACTTTACCAAATATTTAACCTAACTTTAGCTGAAAATTAACTTAACTTTAACTAAAGCTTTGCTAAACTTTAACTTTACAGTGTCTTAATTTTAATTCAACTTGAATAAACCTTTTTCTAAACTTTGACTTTAGTTAAACTTAACTTTATCTTATAAACTTTACGAAACTTTTAATAAACTTTAACACAGCTTCAACTAACTAGCTTATTTTAACAGTATCTTGACTTTTTCTTGGCTTTAACAAAATTTGAAAACATGATTACCTTACCTTTAACTAAACTTTAACTAAACCTTCAATAAACTTTAACTAAACTTTGACTCAACGTTAACTTAACTTGATATTTTCTGTAACATAACTTTAACAAATTAACTTCGCTATAATTTTAACCAGACATTACTTAACTTATCTGTAACTAAACGTTAACTGAAAGCTAAACAATAATGCTTCAACTTTACTTTAACATACGTTTAATATAATTTTAACAAAACTTTATGTTATTAACTAAACATAACTTTTAGTTTAACATAACTTCAACTTATATTGTACTGAGTTTTAACATAATTTTCTAATAATTTTAACTTAATTTTAACATATCATTGGCTTTAATTATAACTTAACTGAATTTTAACGAAACCTTCCCTAAACTTTAACTAAACTTTGGCTTAGTCTTAACTTAACTGGTTTTTATCTCTCATAAAACTTTGACATATATTTTACTAATTTAATTAACTCAACTATTACTTAACTTTTTAACTGCACATTAATTTTTATTTCTTAATTTAATTTAACTTTGGTTTAATTTTATCTTAACAAGAACTTTCAAGTTTCAAAAACTGACAAGAAATGAAGTTTCCCTGAAATTGCCTGGAAATAATTTGAACTTAACTTCAACTTAACTTTAACTAAACATTAACATGACTTTTATATAACTTTAACTTAACTTTAACTAATTAACTTTTATTGACTATAGGTCAGCTTCATCTAAACATTAACTTAACTTCCATTTAACTTTAATTTTACTCAACATAACTATAAAATAGCTTTAACACATATTTAACTTAGCTGTAGATAAATTTTATCTTAAGCTTCACTTATAATTATCTTAACTTAAACTTTATATTAACTTAATTTAATTTTATTTTTTTGCTTTATCCTAACTTTAACTAATTAACTAAACTTTACTTTAACATTTTGGGTAAGAGGGTTGGGTTTGCAGCATAATTCGTAATGGTAAACTATAAGATGAATTAATGTCCTAACGATCATATACGAAGGATCTTAGGATTGAACCGACGGTCTTCTGCTCAGTAAGAATTTTAAGACTAGTCATAGCCAGAGCCAAAGCCATAGACAAAGACAAAAACAATACAAAAAACAAGACAAAAAAACAAGACGAAAAACAAGACAAAAACAAAGACAAAGGCTATAGTTATGGCTATAGTTATGACTATGGCTATGGCTATGGCCAGACTTGCAATTGCTCATTATAGCTAAAATGTTAATTTTTGGAATTATGAAACTATGAGATACTATGATAATTTTTATTTGTAAGAAACAAGAATGGGTGGTAAAGTTTGTGTATGACATACACAATTTATCAATTTTGCTTTCAGAAGGTCACAACTAGCGATTTTATGATCTCTGATTGCTCGCTCATCACGTTGCTCATCGTTACAGCTAATCGCTATTGTGAACCTCTGAAGGCTAAATTAACACGTTTTATGTATCATACAAATACTTTACCTTCTCTTCTTGCATCTTGTCACTAAGAATTACCATTAACAAATTTCATAGCTTCATAAATCGAAAAATAAGCATTTTGGCTGTAATGAGCATTTGCAAGCTTGGCTTTGGTTATGGCTATGGTTATGGCTATGGCTATGGCTATGGCTATGGCTATGGCTATGGCTATGGCTATGGCTATGGCTATGGCTATGGCTATGGCTATGGCTATGGCTATGGCTATGGCTAGTCTTAAAATTCTTACTGAGCAGAAGACCGTCGGTTCAATCCTAAGATCCTTCGTATATGATCGTTAGGACATTAATTCATCTTATAGTTTACCATTACGAATTATGCTGCAAACCCAACCCTCCTACCCAAAATGTTAAAGTAAAGTTTAGTTAATTAGTTAAAGTTATGATAAAACAAAAAAATAAAATTAATTCAAGTTAATATAAAGTTTAAGTTAAGATAATTATTAGTGAAGCTTAAGATAAAATTTATCTACAGCTAAGTTAAATATGTGTTAAAGCTATTTTATAGTTATGTTGAGTTAAGTTAAAGTAAAATGGAAGTTAAATTAATGTTTAGATGAAGCTGACCCATAGTCAATAAAAGTTAGTTAAAGTTATGTTAATGTTATATAAAAGTTATGTTAATGTTTAGTTAAAGTTAAGTTCAAGTTAAGTTCAAGTTATTTCCAGGCAATTTCAGGGAAACTTCAGTTCTTGTCAGTTTTTGAAACTTGAAAGTTCTTGTTAAGATAAAATTAAATCAAAGTTAAATTAAATTAAGAAATAAAAGTTAATGTGTAGTTAAAAAGTTAAATAATAGTTGAAAACAAAGACAAAGGCTATAGTTATAGCTATAGTTATGAATATGGCTATGGCTATGGCCAGACTTGCAATTGCTCATTACAGCTAAAATGTTGATTTTTGGAATTATGAAACTATGAGATGCTATGATAATTTTTATTTGTAAGAAACAAGAATGGGTGGTAAAGTTTGTGTATGACATACACAATTTATAAATTTTGCTTTCAGAAGGTCACAACTAGCGATTTTATGATCTCTGATTGCTCGCTCATCACGTTGCTCATCGTTACAGCTAATCGCTATTGTGAACCTCTGAAAGCTAAATTAACACGTTTTATGTATCATACAAATACTTTACCTTCTCTTCTTGCACCTTGTCACTAAGAATTACCATTAACAAATTTCATAGCTTCATAAATCCAAAAATTAGCATTTTGGCTGTAATGAGCATTTGCAAGCTTGGCTATGGTTATGGCTATGGTTATGGCTATATCTGCTATGGTTATGGCTATGGCTATGACTATGGCTATGGCTATGACTTTGACTATGTCAATTTATCCAAAGAAAATTATCCAATTTTTCAAAAAAACGTCGTTTAATATTCAAATTTTATTTAAATTAACTTTACAACATGTGTTGAAACTACTTCTCCGAGTTCACTATTAAAAAGGTATAAAAAGTAACAAGGACTAAAATGTGTTCCTTTGATTACTGAAAAATCCTGCTACCCTAGTTTGAAGATGTCAGAACTTGGGTTTAGGAAATAGATCTTATAACAGTAACGCACCACGTAAAGGTAATCTACCAGCGTTACTGGTGTATATCCAAAGCCAAAGACAAAGTTAATGACAAAGACAAAGACAAAGACAAAGACAAAGACAAAGACAAATACAAAGACAAATACAAAGACAAAGACAAAGACAAAGACAAAGACAAAGACAAAGACAAAGACAAAGACAAAGACAAAGACAAAGACAAAGACAAATACAAAGACAAAGGCACAGACAAAAACGAAGGCTATAGTTATGGCTATAGTTATGGCTATAGTTATGGCTATAGTTATGGCTATAGTTATGGCTATAGTTATGGCTATAGTTATGGCTATAGTTATGGCTATAGTTATGGCTATAGTTATGGCTATAGTTATGGCTATAGTTATGACTATGGCTATGGTTATGGCCAGACTTGCAATTGCTCATTACAGCTAAAATGTTAATTTTTGGAATTATGAAACTATGAGATACTATAATGATAATTTTTATTAGTAAGAAACAAGAATGGGTGGTAAAGTTTGTGTATGACATACACAATTTATAAATTTTGCTTTCAGAAGGTCACAACTAGCGATTTTATGATCTCTGATTGTTCGCTCATCGCGTTGCTCATCGTTACAGCTAATCGCTATTATGACCCTCTGAAAGCTTAATTAACATGTTTTATGTATCATACAAATACTTTACCTTCTCTTCTTGCATCTTATCACTAAGAATTACCATTAACAAATTTCATAGCTTCTTAAATCCGAAAATTAGCATTTTGGCTGTAATGAGCATTTGCAAGCTTGGCTATGGTTATGGCTATGGCTATGGTTATGGCTGTGGCTATGGCTGTGGCTATGGCTGTGGCTATGGCTGTGGCTATGGCTTATTCTATGGCTATGTCTGTGTTTGTTTGTTTAATGGAACTTCAGTGAAGTTTGTAGATCTTCAGATAAATTTGTTGAACTTTTTAGATCTTCAGAGAAATTTGCAGAGCTTAAGAGAAGTTCGTAGTTTTTGATATAAATTTTAAGTACATCATGGAAGTTTGTGGACATTCAGAAAAATTTGCAGTGCTTCAGGAAAGCTCGTAGATCTTCAGAGAAGTTTTCAGAATTTCAGGAAGGTACACAGAACTTCAGCAAAGTGCATAGATTCAGGAAAGTGCATAAATTTTCAGAAACATTTTCAGAAACATTTTCAGAAACATTTTCAGAAACATTTTCAGAAACATTTTCTGAAATGCAGGCAAGTTCAAAGATCGTGAGAGAAATCAACAGAACTTCATGGATGTTCGTAGATCTCTAGACTAATATGGAGTACTTTTGAAAAGTTCACAGAACTTTTAGGAAATTGGCAGGACTTCAGGGAAATTCATTGAACCTTAGGGAAGTTTGTAGATCTTCAGAAAATTGCAACAGAAGATCAGGAAATTTGATGATGATGATGATGGTCCCACCTCTTACCCCTACAAAGGTTTGAGCTGGACGATTGATTAATTAAGATAATTAATTATGACATTTTAACCAGGTTTGCAAACAAAATCGAACTGGTTACAGCTACAGATATAAATTCCCACTACAGTATACAGTTATTTTATCAAATGTTAAAATTAGTCCTCTATATCTGTATAACGCGCGCGAGGCTCAAACTTTTGTAGACTACTTTCTTTTTTTTTTTTGACTACTACTATAAAAACAAATATCAAAAATCCATCATCACCATCGTAACGATCAAAATATTTTTTTTTTTTTTTGTAAGTCTACACATAAATTTTTAGAACTTGAATGTTCATTGAATTTCCGAGCGGTCCTCCGAACAGTGTTCTTCTTAGAATTTCCGAGGTAGGCTCGGAGATTCCAAGATTTTCATAGAACTTCCTAACAGATCGTAGAAATTCGAGAATGTTAAAAAAAAAACTTCCGAGATGGTCGTAAATATTCCAAGTTGTTCATAGAATTTCCAAGTAATACAAAAAACTTTCGATATGTTCAGAGAAACTTCAAGATGTTCATAAAACTTTCAAGCAGAAGTAATAACCTTAAAATAACTTTTTCTTCAACTCAACATAAAATTATCATTAAGTATCTTTAACATAACTTTAAAATAACTTAAACAAATATTTAGCATAATATCACTATAGCCTAAACTTAACTTCAACTTATCATTGACTTAAATTAAACTCAACTTGATTTTATCTTAAGCAAAAGTTCAACTTTATTTTAACTAAACTTGAACTTGTAAGCTAAATTTTGTAACAAAAGAAACTTCACTTTAACTAATCTAAACATAAACTTAACTTTAAAGTTAATTTAAATTAACTTTGAATTCATTTTAACATAGCAAAAAACCTCCAAGTGAAGTGATTGTTGATACTTGCAGAAGTATCAAGCAGTACCAAAAACTTCCAAGAACTTCCAAAATATTCCAAGAACAGTCAATAAATTCCAAAAGCTTTCAACAACTTCCAAGAAGTCCACGAACTGGAGTTTTCCTGAGTTTCCATGGAAATAACATTAATAAAACTTAAACTTAACACTTTTTTAAATTATAGCTTTATCATTACTTTAACAAATATTTAACCTAACTTTAACTGAAAATTAACTTAACTTTAACTAAACCTTCGCTTAACTTTAACTTAACAGTGTCTTTATTTTAATTCAACTTGAGTTTATCTTTATCTAACTTATTTTAACAGTTTCTCAAATTTTTCTCGCCTTTAACATAATTTTAAAAAATCATTTCCTTAACTTTAACTAAACGTTCAATAAACTTCAACAGAACTTTGACTCAATATTAACCTAACTTGATATTTTCTTTATCATAAATTTAACAAATTAATTTCGCTATAATTTTAACCAAACATAACTAAACGTTAACTGAAAGCCAAGCAATAATACTTCAACTTAACTTTAAAATATGTTTAATATAACTTTAACAAAACTTTATCTTACTAACTAAACATAACTTTTAGTTTAACATAACTTCAATTTATATTGTACTGAGCTTAAGCATAATTTTTTTATTTTTTTCTAAATTTTAACATATTATTGACTTTAACTATACCTTAACTGAATTTTAACGAAACCTTCACTGAACTTTAACTAAACTTTGGCTTAATTTTAATTTAATTAATTCAACTATAACTTAACTTTTAAATTATACATTAACTTTTATTTCTTAATTTAAGTTAACTTTGGTATAATTTTATCTTAACAAGAACTTTCAAGGTCAAAGTCATGGTCATAGTCATGGTCATAGTCATGGTCATAGTCATAGCCGTAGACAAAGACAAAGACAAAGACAAAGAAATAGAAAAACACAAAGACAACTGCTTTGGTTATGACTATGGTTATGGTATTGGCTATGACTATGTCAATTTATCCAAAGAAGATTATCCAATCTTTCAAAAAAAATGGTGTTTAATTTTCAAATTTAATTTAAATTAACTTAAAAACTCAACATGCATTGTGACTACTTCTCCGAGTCATGTCACTATTAAAAAGGCAGAAAAAGTAACAAGGACTTAAATGTGTTCCTTTGATTACTGAAAAATACTGTTCCCCTAGTTTGAAGATGTCAGGACTAGGGTTTAGGAAATAGATCTTATAACCAAGCTTGCAAATGCTCATTACAGCTAAAATGCTATTTTTCGGATTTATGAAGGTATGAAATAGTTTAATGGTAATTATTATTGACAAGATGCAAGAAGAGTAGGTAAAGTATTTGTATGATACATAAAACTTGTTAATTAAGCCTTTAGAGAGTCACAATAGCGATTAGCTGTAACGATGAGCAACGTGATGAGCGAGCAATCAGAGATCATAAAATCGCTAGTTGTGACCTTCTGAAAGCAAAATTGATACATTGTGTATGTCATACACAAACTTTACCACCCATTCTTGCTTCTTACAAATGAAAACTATCATTATAGTATCTCATAGTTTCATAATTTCTAAAAATTAGCATTTTAGCAGTAATGAGCAATTGCAAGCCTGCAACAGTAACACACCACGTGAAGGTAATCTACAAGTGTTACTGGTGTAAAGCCAAAGCCAAAGACAATAACAAAGACAAATACAAAGACTAAGACAAATACAAAGACTAAAACAAAGATAAGGATAAAAAAAAAGATATAGACAAAGACAAAGCCATGGACATAGATATTGACATAATCATAGTTAGTCATAGTTATATTCATAGTCATATTCATAGACATAGTCATAGTCATAGTCATGGTCATAGTCATGGTCATAGTCATAGTCATGTTAGCAAACGTTCAACTTTATTTTAACTAAACTTGAACTTGTATGCTTAACTTTGCAATTAAAGACACTTCACTTTAACTAAACTAAAGCTTCAACTCAACATAAACTTAACTTTAAATCAACTTTAAATTACCTTTGAATGAATTTTAACATAGCAAGAACTTCCAAGTGAAATGATTCTTGATACTTACAGAAGTTTCAAGATATATCAAAAACTTCCAAGAACTCCCAAAATATTCCAAGAACAGTTAATAAATTTCAAAAGCTTTCAACAACTTCCAAGAAGTCCACGAACTGGAGTTTTCCTGAATTTCCATGGAAATATCATTAATATAACTTAAACTAAACACTTTTTTAAGTTATAGCTTTATCATTACTTTAACAAATATTTAACCTAACTTTTACTGAAAATTAACTTAACTTTAACTAAACCTTCGCTTAACTTTAACTTAACAGTGTCTTTATTTTAATTCAACTTGAATAAACCTTTATCTAAATTTTGACTTTATTTAAACTTTTAACAGTTTCTTAACTTTTTCTTGGCTTTAACATAATTTAAAAAAAAAAATCATTTCCTTAACTTTAACTAAACTTTAACTAAACGTTCAATAAACTTTAACAAAACTTTGACTCAATGTTAAACTTAACTTGATATTTTCTTTATCATAAATTTAACAAATTAATTTCGCTATAATTTTAACCAAACATAACTAAACGTTAACTGAAAGCCAAACAATAATACTTCAACTTAACTTTAAAATATGTTTAATATAACTTTAACAAAACTTTATCTTACTAACTAAACATAACTTTTAGTTTAACATAACTTCAATTTATATTGTACTGAGCTTAAGCATAATTTTTTTATTTTTTTCTAAATTTTAACATATTATTGACTTTAACTATACCTTAACTGAATTTTAACGAAACCTTCACTGAACTTTAACTAAACTTTGGCTTAATTTTAATTTAATTAATTCAACTATAACTTAACTTTTAAATTATACATTAACTTTTATTTCTTAATTTAAGTTAACTTTGGTATAATTTTATCTTAACAAGAACTTTCAAGGTCAAAGTCATGGTCATAGTCATGGTCATAGTCATGGTCATAGTCATAGCCGTAGACAAAGACAAAGACAAAGACAAAGAAATAGAAAAACACAAAGACAACTGCTTTGGTTATGACTATGGTTATGGTATTGGCTATGACTATGTCAATTTATCCAAAGAAGATTATCCAATCTTTCAAAAAAAATGGTGTTTAATTTTCAAATTTAATTTAAATTAACTTAAAAACTCAACATGCATTGTGACTACTTCTCCGAGTCATGTCACTATTAAAAAGGCAGAAAAAGTAACAAGGACTTAAATGTGTTCCTCTGATTACTGAAAAACCCTGTTCCCCTAGTTTGAAGATGTCAGGACTAGGGCTTAGGAAATAGACCTTATAACCAAACTTGCAAATGCTCATTTCAGCTAAAATGCTATTTTTTTGGATTTATGAAGGTATGAAATAGTTTCATGGTAATTATTATTGACAAGATGCAAGAAGAGAAGGTAAAGTAATTTGTATGATACATAAAACTTGTTAATTAAGCCTTTAGAGAGTCACAATAGCGATAAGCTGTAACGATGAGCAACGTGATGAGCGAGCAATCAGAGATCATAAAATCGCTAGTTGTGACCTTCTGAAAGCAAAATTGATACATTGTGTATGTCATACACAAACTTTACCACCCATTCTTGCTTCTTACAAATAAAAACTATCATTATAGTATCTCATAGTTTCATAATTTCTAAAAATTAGCATTTTAGCAGTAATGAGCAATTGCAAGCCTGCAACAGTAACACACCACGTGAAGGTAATCTACAAGTGTTACTGGTGTAAAGCCAAAGCCAAAGACAATAACAAAGACAAATACAAAGACTAAGACAAATACAAAGACTAAAACAAAGATAAGGATAAAAAAAAAGATATAGACAAAGACAAAGCCATGGACATAGATATTGACATAATCATAGTTAGTCATAGTTATATTCATAGTCATATTCATAGACATAGTCATAGTCATAGTCATGGTCATAGTCATGGTCATAGTCATAGTCATGTTAGCAAACGTTCAACTTTATTTTAACTAAACTTGAACTTGTATGCTAAACTTTGCAATTAAAGACACTTCACTTTAACTAAACTAAAGCTTCAACTCAACATAAACTTAACTTTAAATCAACTTTAAATTACCTTTGAATGAATTTTAACATAGCAAGAACTTCCAAGTGAAATGATTCTTGATACTTACAGAAGTTTCAAGAAATATCAAAAACTTCCAAGAACTTCCAAAATATTCCAAGAACAGTCAATAAATTTCAAAAGCTTTCAACAACTTCCAAGAAGTCCACGAACTGGAGTTTTCCTGAATTTCCATGGAAATATCATTAATATAACTTAAACTAAACACTTTTTTAAGTTATAGCTTTATCATTACTTTAACAAATATTTAACCTAACTTTTACTGAAAATTAACTTAACTTTAACTAAACCTTCGCTTAACTTTAACTTAACAGTGTCTTTATTTTAATTCAACTTGAGTTTATCTTTATCTAACTTATTTTAACAGTTTCTCAAATTTTTCTCGCCTTTAACATAATTTTAAAAAATCATTTCCTTAACTTTAACTAAACGTTCAATAAACTTCAACAAAACTTTGACTCAATATTAACCTAACTTGATATTTTCTTTATCATAAATTTAACAAATTAATTTCGCTATAATTTTAACCAAACATAACTAAACGTTAACTGAAAGCCAAGCAATAATACTTCAACTTAACTTTAAAATATGTTTAATATAACTTTAACAAAACTTTATCTTACTAACTAAACATAACTTTTAGTTTAACATAACTTCAATTTATATTGTACTGAGCTTAAGCATAATTTTTTTATTTTTTTCTAAATTTTAACATATTATTGATTTTAACTATACCTTAACTGAATTTTAACGAAACCTTCACTGAACTTTAACTAAACTTTGGCTTAATTTTAATTTAATTAATTCAACTATAACTTAACTTTTAAATTATACATTAACTTTTATTTCTTAATTTAAGTTAACTTTGGTATAATTTTATCTTAACAAGAACTTTCAAGGTCAAAGTCATGGTCATAGTCATGGTCATAGTCATGGTCATAGTCATGGTCATAGTCATGGACATAGTCATAACCGTAGACAAAGACAAAGACAAAGACAAAGAAATAGAAAAACACAAAGACAACTGCTTTGGTTATGACTATGGTTATGGTATTGGCTATGACTATGTCAATTTATCCAAAGAAGATTATCCAATCTTTCAAAAAAAATAATGTTTAATTTTCAAATTTAATTTAAATTAACTTAAAAACTCAACATGCATTGTGACTACTTCTCCGAGTCATGTCACTATTAAAAAGGCAGAAAAAGTAACAAGGACTTAAATGTGTTCCTTTGATTACTGAAAAATCCTGTTCCCCTAGTTTGAAGATGTTAGGACTAGGGTTTAGGAAATAGATCTTATAACCAAGCTTGCAAATGCTCATTACAGCTAAAATGCTATTTTTCGATTTATGAAGGTATGAAATAGTTTAATGGTAATTATTATTGACAAGATGCAAGAAGAGAAGGTAAAGTATTTGTATGATAGATAAAACTTGTTAATTTAGCCTTCAGAGGTTCACAATAGCGATTAGCTGTAACGATGAGCAACGTGATGAGCGAGCAATCAGAGATCATAAAATCGCTAGTTGTGACCTTCTGAAAGCAAAATTGATACATTGTGTATGTCATACACAAACTTTACCACCCATTCTTGCTTCTTACAAATAAAAACTATCATTATAGTATCTCATAGTTTCATAATTTCTAAAAATTAGCATTTTAGCAGTAATGAGCAATTGCAAGCCTGCAACAGTAACACACCACGTGAAGGTAATCTACAAGTGTTACTGGTGTAAAGCCAAAGCCAAAGACAATAACAAAGACAAATACAAAGACTAAGACAAATACAAAGACTAAAACAAAGATAAGGATAAAAAAAAAGATATAGACAAAGACAAAGCCATGGACATAGATATTGACATAATCATAGTTAGTCATAGTTATATTCATAGTCATATTCATAGACATAGTCATAGTCATAGTCATGGTCATAGTCATGGTCATAGTCATAGTCATGTTAGCAAACGTTCAACTTTATTTTAACTAAACTTGAACTTGTATGCTAAACTTTGCAATTAAAGACACTTCACTTTAACTAAACTAAAGCTTCAACTCAACATAAACTTAACTTTAAATCAACTTTAAATTACCTTTGAATGAATTTTAACATAGCAAGAACTTCCAAGTGAAATGATTCTTGATACTTACAGAAGTTTCAAGATATATCAAAAACTTCCAAGAACTCCCAAAATATTCCAAGAACAGTTAATAAATTTCAAAAGCTTTCAACAACTTCCAAGAAGTCCACGAACTGGAGTTTTCCTGAATTTCCATGGAAATATCATTAATATAACTTTAACAAATATTTAACCTAACTTTTACTGAAAATTAACTTAACTTTAACTAAACCTTCGCTTAACTTTAACTTAACAGTGTCTTTATTTTAATTCAACTTGAATAAACCTTTATCTAAACTTTGACTTTATTTAAACTTTTAACAGTTTCTTAACTTTTTCTTGGCTTTAACATAATTTTAAAAAAATCATTTCCTTAACTTTAACTAAACTTTAACTAAACGTTCAATAAACTTCAACAAAACTTTGACTCAATGTTAAACTTAACTTGATATTTTCTTTATCATAAATTTAACAAATTAATTTCGCCATAATTTTAACCAAACATTACTAAACGTTAACTGAAAGCCAAGCAATAATACTTCAACTTAACTTTAAAATATGTTTAATATAACTTTAACAAAACTTTATCTTACTAACTAAACATAACTTTTAGTTTAACATAACTTCAATTTATATTGTACTGAGCTTTAGCATAATTTTTTTATAACTTTCACTAAATTTTAACATATTATTGACTTTAACTATACCTTAACTGAATTTTAACGAAACCTTCACTGAACTTTAACTAAACTTTGGCTTAATTTTAATTTAATTAACTCAACTATAACTTAACTTTTAAATTATACATTAACTTTTATTTCTTAATTTAAGTTAACTTTGGTATAATTTTATCTTAACAAGAACTTTCAAGGTCATAGCCATGATCATAGTCATGGACATAGTCATAACCGTAGACAAAGACAAAGACAAAGAAATAGAAAAACACAAAGACAACTGCTTTGGTTATGACTATAGTTATGGTATTGGCTATGACTATGTCAATTTATCCAAAGAAGATTATCCAATCTTTCAAAAAAATGGTGTTTAATTTTCAAATTTAATTTAAATTAACTTAAAAACTCAACATGCATTGTGACTACTTCTCCGAGTCATGTCACTATTAAAAAGGCAGAAAAAGTAACGAGGACTTAAATGTGTTCCTTTGATTACTGAAAAATCCTGTTCCCCTAGTTTGAAGATGTCAGGACTAGGGTTTAGGAAATAGATCTTATAACCAAACTTGCAAATGCTCATTTCAGCTAAAATGCTATTTTTTTGGATTTATGAAGGTATGAAATAGTTTCATGGTAATTATTATTGACAAGATGCAAGAAGAGAAGGTAAAGTAATTTGTATGATACATAAAACTTGTTAATTAAGCCTTTAGAGAGTCACAATAGCGATAAGCTGTAACGATGAGCAACGTGATGAGCGAGCAATCAGAGATCATAAAATCGCTAGTTGTGACCTTCTGAAAGCAAAATTGATACATTGTGTATGTCATACACAAACTTTACCACCCATTCTTGCTTCTTACAAATAAAAACTATCATTATTGTATCTCATAGTTTCATAATTTCTAAAAATTAGCATTTTAGCAGTAATGAGCAATTGCAAGCCTGCAACAGTAACACACCACGTGAAGGTAATCTACAAGTGTTACTGGTGTAAAGCCAAAGCCAAAGACAATAACAAAGACAAATACAAAGACTAAGACAAATACAAAGACTAAAACAAAGATAAGGATAAAAAAAAAGATATAGACAAAGACAAAGCCATGGACATAGATATTGACATAATCATAGTTAGTCATAGTTATATTCATAGTCATATTCATAGACATAGTCATAGTCATAGTCATGGTCATAGTCATGGTCATAGTCATAGTCATGTTAGCAAACGTTCAACTTTATTTTAACTAAACTTGAACTTGTATGCTAAACTTTGCAATTAAAGACACTTCACTTTAACTAAACTAAAGCTTCAACTCAACATAAACTTAACTTTAAATCAACTTTAAATTACCTTTGAATGAATTTTAACATAGCAAGAACTTCCAAGTGAAATGATTCTTGATACTTACAGAAGTTTCAAGATATATCAAAAACTTCCAAGAACTTCCAAAATATTCCAAGAACAGTCAATAAATTTCAAAAGCTTTCAACAACTTCCAAGAAGTCCACGAACTGGAGTTTTCCTGAATTTCCATGGAAATATCATTAATATAACTTAAACTAAACACTTTTTTAAGTTATAGCTTTATCATTACTTTAACAAATATTTAACCTAACTTTTACTGAAAATTAACTTAACTTTAACTAAACCTTCGCTTAACTTTAACTTAACAGTGTCTTTATTTTAATTCAACTTGAGTTTATCTTTATCTAACTTATTTTAACAGTTTCTCAAATTTTTCTCGCCTTTAACATAATTTTAAAAAATCATTTCCTTAACTTTAACTAAACGTTCAATAAACTTCAACAAAACTTTGACTCAATATTAACCTAACTTGATATTTTCTTTATCATAAATTTAACAAATTAATTTCGCTATAATTTTAACCAAACATAACTAAACGTTAACTGAAAGCCAAGCAATAATACTTCAACTTAACTTTAAAATATGTTTAATATAACTTTAACAAAACTTTATCTTACTAACTAAACATAACTTTTAGTTTAACATAACTTCAATTTATATTGTACTGAGCTTAAGCATAATTTTTTTATTTTTTTCTAAATTTTAACATATTATTGACTTTAACTATACCTTAACTGAATTTTAACGAAACCTTCACTGAACTTTAACTAAACTTTGGCTTAATTTTAATTTAATTAATTCAACTATAACTTAACTTTTAAATTATACATTAACTTTTATTTCTTAATTTAAGTTAACTTTGGTATAATTTTATCTTAACAAGAACTTTCAAGGTCAAAGTCATGGTCATAGTCATGGTCATAGTCATGGTCATAGTCATGGTCATAGTCATGGACATAGTCATAACCGTAGACAAAGACAAAGACAAAGACAAAGAAATAGAAAAACACAAAGACAACTGCTTTGGTTATGACTATGGTTATGGTATTGGCTATGACTATGTCAATTTATCCAAAGAAGATTATCCAATCTTTCAAAAAAAATAATGTTTAATTTTCAAATTTAATTTAAATTAACTTAAAAACTCAACATGCATTGTGACTACTTCTCCGAGTCATGTCACTATTAAAAAGGCAGAAAAAGTAACAAGGACTTAAATGTGTTCCTTTGATTACTGAAAAATCCTGTTCCCCTAGTTTGAAGATGTCAGGACTAGGGTTTAGGAAATAGATCTTATAACCAAGCTTGCAAATGCTCATTACAGCTAAAATGCTATTTTTCGGATTTATGAAGGTATGAAATAGTTTAATGGTAATTATTATTGACAAGATGCAAGAAGAGAAGGTAAAGTATTTGTATGATAGATAAAACTTGTTAATTTAGCCTTCAGAGGTTCACAATAGCGATTAGCTGTAACGATGAGCAACGTGATGAGCGAGCAATCAGAGATCATAAAATCGCTAGTTGTGACCTTCTGAAAGCAAAATTGATACATTGTGTATGTCATACACAAACTTTACCACCCATTCTTGATTCTTACAAATAAAAACTATCATTATAGTATCTCATAGTTTCATAATTTCTAAAAATTAGCATTTTAGCAGTAATGAGCAATTGCAAGCCTGCAACAGTAACACACCACGTGAAGGTAATCTACAAGTGTTACTGGTGTAAAGCCAAAGCCAAAGACAATAACAAAGACAAATACAAAGACTAAGACAAATACAAAGACTAAAACAAAGATAAGGATAAAAAAAAAAGATATAGACAAAGACAAAGCCATGGACATAGATATTGACATAATCATAGTTAGTCATAGTTATATTCATAGTCATATTCATAGACATAGTCATAGTCATAGTCATGGTCATAGTCATGGTCATAGTCATAGTCATGTTAGCAAACGTTCAACTTTATTTTAACTAAACTTGAACTTGTATGCTAAACTTTGCAATTAAAGACACTTCACTTTAACTAAACTAAAGCTTCAACTCAACATAAACTTAACTTTAAATCAACTTTAAATTACCTTTGAATGAATTTTAACATAGCAAGAACTTCCAAGTGAAATGATTCTTGATACTTACAGAAGTTTCAAGATATATCAAAAACTTCCAAGAACTCCCAAAATATTCCAAGAACAGTTAATAAATTTCAAAAGCTTTCAACAACTTCCAAGAAGTCCACGAACTGGAGTTTTCCTGAATTTCCATGGAAATATCATTAATATAACTTTAACAAATATTTAACCTAACTTTTACTGAAAATTAACTTAACTTTAACTAAACCTTCGCTTAACTTTAACTTAACAGTATCTTTATTTTAATTCAACTTGAATAAACCTTTATCTAAACTTTGACTTTATTTAAACTTTTAACAGTTTCTTAACTTTTTCTTGGCTTTAACATAATTTAAAAAAAATCATTTCCTTAACTTTAACTAAACTTTAACTAAACGTTCAATAAACTTCAACAAAACTTTGACTCAATGTTAAACTTAACTTGATATTTTCTTTATCATAAATTTAACAAATTAATTTCGCCATAATTTTAACCAAACATTACTAAACGTTAACTGAAAGCCAAGCAATAATACTTCAACTTAACTTTAAAATATGTTTAATATAACTTTAACAAAACTTTATCTTACTAACTAAACATAACTTTTAGTTTAACATAACTTCAATTTATATTGTACTGAGCTTAAGCATAATTTTTTTATTTTTTTCTAAATTTTAACATATTATTGATTTTAACTATACCTTAACTGAATTTTAACGAAACCTTCACTGAACTTTAACTAAACTTTGGCTTAATTTTAATTTAATTAATTCAACTATAACTTAACTTTTAAATTATACATTAACTTTTATTTCTTAATTTAAGTTAACTTTGGTATAATTTTATCTTAACAAGAACTTTCAAGGTCAAAGTCATGGTCAAAGTCATGGTCATAGTCATGGTCATAGTCATGGTCATAGTCATGGACATAGTCATAACCGTAGACAAAGACAAAGACAAAGACAAAGAAATAGAAAAACACAAAGACAACTGCTTTGGTTATGACTATGGTTATGGTATTGGCTATGACTATGTCAATTTATCCAAAGAAGATTATCCAATCTTTCAAAAAAATGGTGTTTAATTTTCAAATTTAATTTAAATTAACTTAAAAACTCAACATGCATTGTGACTACTTCTCCGAGTCATGTCACTATTAAAAAGGCAGAAAAAGTAACAAGGACTTAAATGTGTTCCTTTGATTACTGAAAAATCCTGTTCCCCTAGTTTGAAGATGTCAGGACTAGGGTTTAGGAAATAGATCTTATAACCAAGCTTGCAAATGCTCATTACAGCTAAAATGCTATTTTTCGGATTTATGAAGGTATGAAATAGTTTAATGGTAATTATTATTGACAAGATGCAAGAAGAGTAGGTAAAGTATTTGTATGATACATAAAACTTGTTAATTAAGCCTTTAGAGAGTCACAATAGCGATTAGCTGTAACGATGAGCAACGTGATGAGCGAGCAATCAGAGATCATAAAATCGCTAGTTGTGACCTTCTGAAAGCAAAATTGATACATTGTGTATGTCATACACAAACTTTACCACCCATTCTTGCTTCTTACAAATAAAAACTATCATTATAGTATCTCATAGTTTCATAATTTCTAAAAATTAGCATTTTAGCAGTAATGAGCAATTGCAAGCCTGCAACAGTAACACACCACGTGAAGGTAATCTACAAATGTTACTGGTGTAAAGCCAAAGCCAAAGACAATAACAAAGACAAATACAAAGACTAAGACAAATACAAAGACTAAAACAAAGATAAGGATAAAAAAAAGATATAGACAAAGACAAAGCCATGGACATAGATATTGACATAATCATAGTTAGTCATAGTTATATTCATAGTCATATTCATAGACATAGTCATAGTCATAGTCATGGTCATAGTCATGGTCATAGTCATAGTCATGTTAGCAAACGTTCAACTTTATTTTAACTAAACTTGAACTTGTATGCTAAACTTTGCAATTAAAGACACTTCACTTTAACTAAACTAAAGCTTCAACTCAACATAAACTTAACTTTAAATCAACTTTAAATTACCTTTCAATGAATTTTAACATAGCAAGAACTTCCAAGTGAAATGATTCTTGATACTTACAGAAGTTTCAAGAAATATCAAAAACTTCCAAGAACTCCCAAAATATTCCAAGAACAGTTAATAAATTTCAAAAGCTTTCAACAACTTCCAAGAAGTCCACGAACTGGAGTTTTCCTGAATTTCCATGGAAATATCATTAATATAACTTTAACAAATATTTAACCTAACTTTTACTGAAAATTAACTTAACTTTAACTAAACCTTCGCTTAACTTTAACTTAACAGTGTCTTTATTTTAATTCAACTTGAATAAACCTTTATCTAAACTTTGACTTTATTTAAACTTTTAACAGTTTCTTAACTTTTTCTTGGCTTTAACATAATTTTAAAAAAATCATTTCCTTAACTTTAACTAAACTTTAACTAAACGTTCAATAAACTTCAACAAAACTTTGACTCAATGTTAAACTTAACTTGATATTTTCTTTATCATAAATTTAACAAATTAATTTCGCTATAATTTTAACCAAACATTACTAAACGTTAACTGAAAGCCAAGCAATAATACTTCAACTTAACTTTAAAATATGTTTAATATAACTTTAACAAAACTTTATCTTACTAACTAAACATAACTTTTAGTTTAACATAACTTCAATTTATATTGTACTGAGCTTTAGCATAATTTTTTTATAACTTTCACTAAATTTTAACATATTATTGACTTTAACTATACCTTAACTGAATTTTAACGAAACCTTCACTGAACTTTAACTAAACTTTGGCTTAATTTTAATTTAATTAACTCA
The DNA here is from genome assembly GCF_037179485.1 of Ochlerotatus camptorhynchus. NCBI lineage: Eukaryota > Metazoa > Arthropoda > Insecta > Diptera > Culicidae > Ochlerotatus > Ochlerotatus camptorhynchus. The sequence goes on from NW_027041486.1 coordinate 47,864, forward strand.
ACTATAACTTAACTTTTAAATTATACATTAACTTTTATTTCTTAATTTAAGTTAACTTTGGTATAATTTTATCTTAACAAGAACTTTCAAGGTCATAGTCATGATCATAGTCATGGACATAGTCATAACCGTAGACAAAGACAAAGACAAATAAATAGAAAAACACAAAGACAACTGCTTTGGTTATGACTATAGTTATGGTATTGGCTATGACTATGTCAATTTATCCAAAGAAGATTATCCAATCTTTCAAAAAAATGGTGTTTAATTTTCAAATTTAATTTAAATTAACTTAAAAACTCAACATGCATTGTGACTACTTCTCCGAGTCATGTCACTATTAAAAAGGCAGAAAAAGTAACAAGGACTTAAATGTGTTCCTTTGATTACTGAAAAATCCTGTTCCCCTAGTTTGAAGATGTCAGGACTAGGGTTTAGGAAATAGATCTTATAACCAAGCTTGCAAATGCTCATTACAGCTAAAATGCTATTTTTCGAATTTATGAAGGTATGAAATATTTTAATGGTTATTCTTATTGACAAGATGCAAGAAGAGAAGGTAAAGTATTTGTATGATACATAAAACATGTTAATTAAGCTTTCAGAGGGTCATAATAGCGATTAGCTGTAACGATGAGCAACGCGATGAGCGAACAATCAGAGATCATAAAATCGCTAGTTGTGACCTTCTGAAAGCAAAATTGATAAATTGTGTATGTCATACACAAACTTTACCACCCATTCTTGTTTCTAACAAATAAAAATTATCATAGTATCTCATAGTTTCATAATTTCTAAAAAATAGCATTTTAGCAGTAATGAGCAATTGCAAGCCTGCAACAGTAACACACCACGTGAAGGTAATCTACAAGTGTTACTGGTGTAAAGCCAAAGCCAAAGACAATAACAAAGACAAATACAAAGACTAAGACAAATACAAAGACTAAAACAAAGATAAGGATAAAAAAAAGATATAGACAAAGACAAAGCCATGGACATAGATATTGACATAATCATAGTTAGTCATAGTTATAGTCCTAGTCATATTCATAGTCATAGTCATATTCATAGTCATGGTCATAGTCATAGTCATGGTCATAGTCATAGTCATAGTCATAGTCATAGTCATAGTCATATTCATAATAATACTATAACGTAATTTTCCAACTAACAATTTTAGGTGCAGATTAGCATATAGAGCCATTTTTAAACTGCATAAGCTAGTCTGCAGCCAGAATCATTTGTTGGGCTTATAATAGCATTAACTTAATAATAGCATATGTTCAACTTAACTTAAATTACACATAAACTAATAACTTCAAATTATTTTTTTCTTTAACTCAACATAAAGTTATCATTTAGTTATCTTTAACATAACTTTAACTTAGCTTTAAAAAATATTTAGCATATGTTCACCGTAGCCTAAACTAAACTTCAACTTATCATTGACATAATGAAACTCAACTTGATTTTATCGTTAGCAAACGTTCAACTTTATTTTAACTAAACTTGAACTTGTATGCTAAACTTTGCAATTAAAGACACTTCACTTTAACTAAACTAAAGCTTCAACTAAACATAAACTTAACTTTAAATCAACTTTAAATTACCTTTGAATGAATTTTTACATAGCAAGAACTTCCAAGTGAAATGATTCTTGATACTTACAGAAGTTTCAAGATATATCAAAAACTTCCAAGAACTCCCAAAATATTCCAAGAACAGTTAATAAATTTCAAAAGCTTTCAACAACTTCCAAGAAGTCCACGAACTGGAGTTTTCCTGAATTTCCATGGAAATATCATTAATATAACTTAAACTAAACACTTTTTTAAGTTATAGCTTTATCATTACTTTAAGAAATATTTAATCGAACTTTAGCTGAAAATTAACTTTACTTTAACTAATGCTTTGCTAAACTTTAACTTAACAGTGTCTTAATTTTAATTCAACTTGAATAAACCTTTTTCTAAACTTTGACTTTATTTAAACTTAACTTTATCTTATAAACTTTACGAAACTTTTAATAAACTTTAACACAGCTTCAACTAACTAGCTTCTTTTAACAGTATCTTGACTTTTTCTTGGCTTTAACAAAATTTGAAAACATGATTACCTTACCCTTAACTAAACTTTGACTAAACCTTCAATAAAATTTAACTAAACTTTGACTCAACGTTAACTTAACTTGATATTATCTTTAACATAACTTTAACAAATTAACTTCGCTATAATTTTAACCAAACATTACTTAACTTATCTGTAACTAAACGTTAACTGAAAGCTAAACAATAATGCTTCAACTTTACTTTAACATACGTTTAATATAATTTTAACAAAACTTTATGTTATTAACTAAACCTAACTTTTAGTTGAACATAACTTCAACTTATATTGTACTGAGTTTTAACATAATTTTCTATTAATTTTAACTTAATTTTAACATATTATTGGCTTTAATTATAACTTAACTGAATTTTAACGAAACCTTCCCTAAACTTTAACTAAACTTTGGCTTAATCTTAACTTAACAGGTTTCTCTCATAAAACTTTGACATATATTTTACTAATTTAATTAACTCAACTATTACTTAACTTTTTAACTACACATTAACTTTTATTTTTTAATTTAATTTAACTTTGGTTTAATTTTATCTTAACAAGAACTTTCAAGTTTCAAAAACTGACAAGAACTGAAGTTTCTCTGAAATTACCTGGAAATAACTTGAACTTAACTTCAACTTACCTTTAACTAAACATTAACATGACTTTTATATAACTTTAACTTAACTTTAACTAGTTAACTTTTATTGACTAAAGGTCAGCTTCATCTAAACCTTAACTTAACTTCCATTTTACTTTAACTTTACTCAACATAACTATAAAATAGCTTTAACACATATTTAACTTAGCTGTAGATAAATTTTATCTTAAGCTTCACTTATAATTATCTTAACTTAAACTTTATATTAACTTGATTTAATTTTATTTTTTTGCTTTATCATAACTTTAACTAATTAACTAAACTTTACTTTAACATTTTGGGTAAGAGGGTTGGGTTTGCAGCATAATTCGTAATGGTAAACTATAAGATGAATTAATGTCCTAACGATCATATACGAAGGATCTTAGGATTGAACCGACGGTCTTCTGCTCAGTAAGAATTTTAAGACTAGTCATAGCCAGAGCCAAAGTCATAGACAAAAACAAAAACAAGACAAAAAAAACAAGACGAAAAACAAGACAAAAACAAAGACAAAGGCTATAGTTATGGCTATAGTTATGACTATGGCTATGGCTATGGCCAGACTTGCAATTGCTCATTATAGCTAAAATGTTAATTTTTGGAATTATGAAACCATGAGATACTATGATAATTTTTATTTGTAAGAAACAAGAATGGGTGGTAAAGTGTGTGTACGACATACACAATTTATCAATTTTGCTTTCAGAAGGTCACAACTAGCGATTTTATGATCTCTGATTGCTCGCTCATCACGTTGCTCATCGTTACAGCTAATCGCTATTGTGAACCTCTGAAAGCTAAATTAACACGTTTTATGTATCATACAAATACTTTACCTTCTCTTCTTGCACCTTGTCACTAAGAATTACCATTAACAAATTTCATAGCTTCATAAATCCAAAAATTAGCATTTTGGCTGTAATGAGCATTTGCAAGCTTGGCTATGGTTATGGCTATGGTTATGGCTATATCTGCTATGGTTATGGCTATGGCTATGACTATGGCTATGGCTATGACTTTGACTATGTCAATTTATCCAAAGAAAATTATCCAATTTTTCAAAAAAAAACGTCGTTTAATATTCAAATTTTATTTAAATTAACTTTACAACATGTGTTGTGACTACTTCTCCGAGTTCACTATTAAAAAGGTATAAAAAGTAACAAGGACTAAAATGTGTTCCTTTGATTACTGAAAAATCCTGCTACCCCAGTTTGAAGATGTCAGAACTTGGGTTTAGGAAATAGATCTTATAACAGTAACGCACCACGTAAAGGTAATCTACCAGCGTTACTGGTGTATATCCAAACCCAAAGACAAATACAAAGACAAAGACAAAGACAAAGACAAAGACAAAGACAAAGACAAAGACAAAGACAAAGACAAAGACAAAGACAAAGACAAAGACAAAGACAAAGACAAAGACAAAGACAAAGACAAAGACAAAGACAAAGACAAAGACAAAGGCACAGACAAAGACAAAGGCTATAGTTATGGCTATAGTTATGGCTATAGTTATGGCTATAGTTATGGCTATAGTTATGGCTATAGTTATGGCTATAGTTATGGCTATGGCTATGGTTATGGCCAGACTTGCAATTGCTCATTACAGCTAAAATGTTAATTTTTGGAATTATGATTTGAACATTTTCTGAAATGCAGGCAAGTTCAAAGATCGTGAGAGAAATTAACAGAACTTCATGGATGTTCGTAGATCTCTAGACTAATATGGAGTACTTTTGAAAAGTTCACAGAACTTTTAGGAAATTGGCAGGACTTCAGGGAAATTCACTGAACTTTAGGGAAGTTTGTAGATCTTCAGAAAATTGCAACAGAAGATCAGGAAATTTGATGATGATGATGATGGTCCCACCTCTTACCCCTACAAAGGTTTGAGCTGGACGATTGATTAATTAAGATAATTAATTATGACATTTTAACCAGGTTTGCAAACAAAATCGAACTGGTTACAGCTACAGATATAAATTCCCACTACAGTATACAGTTATTTTATCAAATGTTAAAATTAGTCCTCTATATCTGTATAACGCGCGCGAGGCTCAAACTTTTGTAGACTGCTTTCTTTTTTTTTTTTTGACTACTACTATAAAACCAAATATCAAAAATCCATCATCACCATCGTAACGATCAAAATAGTTTTTTTTTTTTTTTTTTTTTTGTAAGTGTACACATAAATTTTTAGAACTTGAATGTTCATTGAATTTCCGAGCGGTCCTCCGAACAGTGTTCTTCTTAGAATTTCCAAGGTAGGCTCGGAAATTCCAAGATTTTCATAGAACTTCCTAACAGATCGTAGAAATTCGAGAATGTTAAAAAAAAACTTCCGAGATGGTCGTAAATATTCCAAGTTGTTCATAGAATTTCCAAGTAATACAAAAAACTTTCGATATGTTCAGAGAAACTTCAAGATGTTCATAAAACTTTCAAGCAGAAGTAATAACCTTAAAATAACTTTTTCTTCAACTCAACATAAAATTATCATTAAGTATCTTTAACATAACTTTAAAATAACTTAAACAAATATTTAGCATAATATCACTATAGCCTAAACTTAACTTCAACTTATCATTGACTTAAATTAAACTCAACTTGATTTTATCTTAAGCAAAAGTTCAACTTTATTTTAACTAAACTTGAACTTGTAAGCTAAATTTTGTAACAAAAGAAACTTCACTTTAACTAATCTAAACATAAACTTAACTTTAAAGTTAATTTAAATTAACTTTGAATTCATTTTAACATAGCAAAAAACCTCCAAGTGAAGTGATTGTTGATACTTGCAGAAGTATCAAGCAGTACCAAAAACTTCCAAGAACTTCCAAAATATTCCAAGAACAGTCAATAAATTCCAAAAGCTTTCAACAACTTCCAAGAAGTCCACGAACTGGAGTTTTCCTGAATTTCCATGGAAATAACATTATTAAAACTTAAACTTAACACTTTTTTTAGTTTAAGCTTTATCATTACTTTACCAAATATTTAACCTAACTTTAGCTGAAAATTAACTTAACTTTAACTAAAGCTTTGCTAAACTTTAACTTTACAGTGTCTTAATTTTAATTCAACTTGAATAAACCTTTTTCTAAACTTTGACTTTAGTTAAACTTAACTTTATCTTATAAACTTTACGAAACTTTTAATAAACTTTAACACAGCTTCAACTAACTAGCTTATTTTAACAGTATCTTGACTTTTTCTTGGCTTTAACAAAATTTGAAAACATGATTACCTTACCTTTAACTAAACTTTAACTAAACCTTCAATAAACTTTAACTAAACTTTGACTCAACGTTAACTTAACTTGATATTTTCTGTAACATAACTTTAACAAATTAACTTCGCTATAATTTTAACCAGACATTACTTAACTTATCTGTAACTAAACGTTAACTGAAAGCAAAACAATAATGCTTCAACTTTACTTTAACATACGTTTAATATAATTTTAACAAAACTTTATGTTATTAACTAAACATAACTTTTAGTTTAGCATAACTTCAACTTATATTGTACTGAGTTTTAACATAATTTTCTAATAATTTTAACTTAATTTTAACATATCATTGGCTTTAATTATAACTTAACTGAATTTTAACGAAACCTTCCCTAAACTTTAACTAAACTTTGGCTTAGTCTTAACTTAACTGGTTTTTATCTCTCATAAAACTTTGACATATATTTTACTTATATAATTAACTCAACTATTACTTAACTTTTTAACTGCACATTAACTTTTATTTCTTAATTTAATTTAACTTTGGTTTAATTTTATCTTAACAAGAATTTTCAAGTTTCAAAAACTGACAAGAACTGAAGTTTCCCTGAAATTGCCTGGAAATAACTTGAACTTAACTTCAACTTACCTTTAACTAAACATTAACATAACTTTTATCTAACTTTAACTTAACTTTAACTAATTAACTTTTATTGACTATAGGTCAGCTTCATCTAAACATTAACTTAACTTCCATTTTACTTTAACTTTACTCAACATAACTATAAAATAGCTTTAACACATATTTAACTTAGCTGTAGATAAATTTTATCTTAAGCTTCACTTATAATTATCTTAACTTAAACTTTATATTAACTTAATTTAATTTTATTTTTTTGCTTTATCCTAACTTTAACTAATTAACTAAACTTTACTTTAACATTTTGGGTAAGAGGGTTGGGTTTGCAGCATAATTCGTAATGGTAAACTATAAGATGAATTAATGTCCTAACGATCATATACGAAGGATCTTAGGATTGAACCGACGGTCTTCTGCTCAGTAAGAATTTTAAGACTAGTCATAGCCAGAGCCAAAGCCATAGACAAAGACAAAAACAATACAAAAAACAAGACAAAAAAACAAGACGAAAAACAAGACAAAAACAAAGACAAAGGCTATAGTTATGGCTATAGTTATGACTATGGCTATGGCTATGGCCAGACTTGCAATTGCTCATTATAGCTAAAATGTTAATTTTTGGAATTATGAAACTATGAGATACTATGATAATTTTTATTTGTAAGAAACAAGAATGGGTGGTAAAGTTTGTGTATGACATACACAATTTATCAATTTTGCTTTCAGAAGGTCACAACTAGCGATTTTATGATCTCTGATTGCTCGCTCATCACGTTGCTCATCGTTACAGCTAATCGCTATTGTGAACCTCTGAAAGCTAAATTAACACGTTTTATGTATCATACAAATACTTTACCTTCTCTTCTTGCATCTTGTCACTAAGAATTACCATTAACAAATTTCATAGCTTCATAAATCGAAAAATAAGCATTTTGGCTGTAATGAGCATTTGCAAGCTTGGCTTTGGTTATGAATATGGTTATGGCTATGGCTATGGCTATGGCTATGGCTATGGCTATGGCTATGGCTATGGCTATGGCTATGGCTATGGCTATGGCTATGGCTATGGCTATGGCTATGGCTATGGCTATGGCTATGGCTATGGCTATGGCTATGGCTATGGCTATGGCTATGGCTATGGCTATGGCTAGTCTTGAAATTCTTACTGAGCAGAAGACCGTCGGTTCAATCCTAAGATCCTTCGTATATGATCGTTAGGACATTAATTCATCTTATAGTTTACCATTACGAATTATGCTGCAAACCCAACCCTCCTACCCAAAATGTTAAAGTAAAGTTTAGTTAATTAGTTAAAGTTATGATAAAACAAATAAATAAAATTAATTCAAGTTAATATAAAGTTTAAGTTAAGATAATTATTAGTGAAGCTTAAGATAAAATTTATCTACAGCTAAGTTAAATATGTGTTAAAGCTATTTTATAGTTATGTTGAGTTAAGTTAAAGTAAAATGGAAGATAAATTAATGTTTAGATGAAGCTGACCTATAGTCAATAAAAGTTAGTTAAAGTTATGTTAATGTTATATAAAAGTTATGTTAATGTTTAGTTAAAGTTAAGTTCAAGTTAAGTTCAAGTTATTTCCAGGCAATTTCAGGGAAACTTCAGTTCTTGTCAGTTTTTGAAACTTGAAAGTTCTTGTTAAGATAAAATTAAATCAAAGTTAAATTAAATTAAGAAATAAAAGTTAATGTGTAGTTAAAAAGTTAAATAATAGTTGCAAACAAAGACAAAGGCTATAGTTATAGCTATAGTTATGAATATGGCTATGGCTATGGCCAGACTTGCAATTGCTCATTACAGCTAAAATGTTGATTTTTGGAATTATGAAACTATGAGATGCTATGATAATTTTTATTTGTAAGAAACAAGAATGGGTGGTAAAGTTTGTGTATGACATACACAATTTATAAATTTTGCTTTCAGAAGGTCACAACTAGCGATTTTATGATCTCTGATTGCTCGCTCATCACGTTGCTCATCGTTACAGCTAATCGCTATTGTGAACCTCTGAAAGCTAAATTAACACGTTTTATGTATCATACAAATACTTTACCTTCTCTTCTTGCACCTTGTCACTAAGAATTACCATTAACAAATTTCATAGCTTCATAAATCCAAAAATTAGCATTTTGGCTGTAATGAGCATTTGCAAGCTTGGATATGGTTATGGCTATGGTTATGGCTATATCTGCTATGGTTATGGCTATGGCTATGACTATGGCTATGGCTATGACTTTGACTATGTCAATTTATTCAAAGAAAATTATCCAATTTTTCAAAAAAAAACGTCGTTTAATATTCAAATTTTATTTAAATTAACTTTACAACATGTGTTGTGACTACTTCTCCGAGTTCACTATTAAAAAGGTATAAAAAGTAACAAGGACTAAAATGTGTTCCTTTGATTACTGAAAAATCCTGCTACCCTAGTTTGAAGATGTCAGAACTTGGGTTTAGGAAATAGATCTTATAACAGTAACGCACCACGTAAAGGTAATCTACCAGCGTTACTGGTGTATATCCAAAGCCAAAGACAAAGTTAATGACAAAGACAAAGACAAAGACAAAGACAAAGACAAAGACAAATACAAAGACAAATACAAAGACAAAGACAAAGACAAAGACAAAGACAAAGGCACAGACAAAGACAAAGGCTATAGTTATGGCTTTAGTTATGGCTATGGCTATGGTTATGGCCAGACTTGCAATTGCTCATTACAGCTAAAATGTTAATTTTTGGAATTATGAAACTATGAGACACTATGATTTGAACATTTTCTGAAATGCAGGCAAGTTCAAAGATCGTGAGAGAAATTAACAGAACTTCATGGATGTTCGTAGATCTCTAGACTAATATGGAGTACTTTTGAAAAGTTCACAGAACTTTTAGGAAATTGGCAGGACTTCAGGGAAATTCACTGAACTTTAGGGAAGTTTGTAGATCTTCAGAAAATTGCAACAGAAGATCAGGAAATTTGATGATGATGATGATGGTCCCACCTCTTACCCCTACAAAGGTTTGAGCTGGACGATTGATTAATTAAGATTATTAATTATGACATTTTAACCAGGTTTGCAAACAAAATCGAACTGGTTACAGCTACAGATATAAATTCCCACTACAGTATACAGTTATTTTATCAAATGTTAAAATTAGTCCTCTATATCTGTATAACGCGCGCGAGGCTCAAACTTTTGTAGACTACTTTCTTTTTTTTTTTTTTGACTACTACTATAAAACCAAATATTAAAAATCCATCATCACCATCGTAACGATCAAAATAGTTTTTTTTTTTTTTTTTTTTTTTTTGTAAGTCTACACATAAATTTTTAGAACTTGAATGTTCATTGAATTTCCGAGCGGTCCTCCGAACAGTGTTCTTCTTAGAATTTCCGAGGTAGGCTCGGAGATTCCAAGATTTTCATAGAACTTCCTAACAGATCGTAGAAATTCGAGAATGTTAAAAAAAAACTTCCGAGATGGTCGTAAATATTCCAAGTTGTTCATAGAATTTCCAAGTAATACAAAAAACTTTCGATATGTTCAGAGAAACTTCAAGATGTTCATAAAACTTTCAAGCAGAAGTAATAACCTTAAAATAACTTTTTCTTCAACTCAACATAAAATTATCATTAAGTATCTTTAACATAACTTTAAAATAACTTAAACAAATATTTAGCATAATATCACTATAGCCTAAACTTAACTTCAACTTATCATTGACTTAAATTAAACTCAACTTGATTTTATCTTAAGCAAAAGTTCAACTTTATTTTAACTAAACTTGAACTTGTAAGCTAAATTTTGTAACAAAAGAAACTTCACTTTAACTAATCTAAACATAAACTTAACTTTAAAGTTAATTTAAATTAACTTTGAATTCATTTTAACATAGCAAAAAACCTCCAAGTGAAGTGATTGTTGATACTTGCAGAAGTATCAAGCAGTACCAAAAACTTCCAAGAACTTCCAAAATATTCCAAGAACAGTCAATAAATTCCAAAAGCCTTCAACAACTTCCAAGAAGTCCACGAACTGGAGTTTTCCTGAATTTCCATGGAAATAACATTATTAAAACTTAAACTTAACACTTTTTTTAGTTTAAGCTTTATCATTACTTTACCAAATGTTTAACCTAACTTTAGCTGAAAATTAACTTAACTTTAACTAAAGCTTTGCTAAACTTTAACTTTACAGTGTCTTAATTTTAATTCAACTTGAATAAACCTTTTTCTAAACTTTGACTTTAGTTAAACTTAACTTTATCTTATAAACTTTACGAAACTTTTAATAAACTTTAACACAGCTTCAACTAACTAGCTTATTTTAACAGTATCTTGACTTTTTCTTGGCTTTAACAAAATTTGAAAACATGATTACCTTACCTTTAACTAAACTTTAACTAAACCTTCAATAAACTTTAACTAAACTTTGACTCAACGTTAACTTAACTTGATATTTTCTGTAACATAACTGTAACAAATTAACTTCGCTATAATTTTAACCAGACATTACTTAACTTATCTGTAACTAAACGTTAACTGAAAGCAAAACAATAATGCTTCAACTTTAATGTTAAAGTAAAGTTGAAACATTATTGTTTTGCTTTCAGTTAACGTTTAGTTACAGATAAGTTAAGTAATGTCTGGTTAAAACGTTTAATATAATTTTAACAAAACTTTATGTTATTAACTAAACATAACTTTTAGTTTAACATAACTTCAACTTATATTGTACTGAGTTTTAACATAATTTTCTAATAATTTTAACTTAATTTTAACATATCATTGGCTTTAATTATAACTTAACTGAATTTTAACGAAACCTTCCCTAAACTTTAACTAAACTTTGGCTTAGTCTTAACTTAACTGGTTTTTATCTCTCATAAAACTTTGACATATATTTTACTAATTTAATTAACTCAACTATTACTTAACTTTTTAACTGCACATTAATTTTTATTTCTTAATTTAATTTAACTTTGGTTTAATTTTATCTTAACAAGAACTTTCAAGTTTCAAAAACTGACAAGAAATGAAGTTTCCCTGAAATTGCCTGGAAATAACTTGAACTTAACTTCAACTTAACTTTAACTAAACATTAACATGACTTTTATATAACTTTAACTTAACTTTAACTAATTAACTTTTATTGACTATAGGTCAGCTTAACTTCCATTTTACTTTAACTTTACTCAACATAACTATAAAATAGCTCTAACACATATTTAACTTAGCTGTAGATAAATTTTATCTTAAGCTTCACTTATAATTATCTTAACTTAAACTTTATATTAACTTAATTTAATTTTATTTTTTTTGCTTTATCCTAACTTTAACTAATTAACTAAACTTTACTTTAACATTTTGGGTAAGAGGGTTGGGTTTGCAGCATAATTCGTAATGGTAAACTATAAGATGAATTAATGTCCTAACGATCATATACGAAGGATCTTAGGATTGAACCGACGGTCTTCTGCTCAGTAAGAATTTTAAGACTAGTCATAGCCAGAGCCAAAGCCATAGACAAAGACAAAAACAATACAAAAAACAAGACAAAAAAACAAGACGAAAAACAAGACAAAAACAAAGACAAAGGCTATAGTTATGGCTATAGTTATGACTATGGCTATGGCTATGGCCAGACTTGCAATTGCTCATTATAGCTAAAATGTTAATTTTTGGAATTATGAAACTATGAGATACTATGATAATTTTTATTTGTAAGAAACAAGAATGGGTGGTAAAGTTTGTGTATGACATACACAATTTATCAATTTTGCTTTCAGAAGGTCACAACTAGCGATTTTATGATCTCTGATTGCTCGCTCATCACGTTGCTCATCGTTACAGCTAATCGCTATTGTGAACCTCTGAAGGCTAAATTAACACGTTTTATGTATCATACAAATACTTTGCCTTCTCTTCTTGCATCTTGTCACTAAGAATTACCATTAACAAATTTCATAGCTTCATAAATCGAAAAATAAGCATTTTGGCTGTAATGAGCATTTGCAAGCTTGGCTTTGGTTATGGCTATGGCTATGGCTATGGCTATGGCTATGGCTATGGCTATGGCTATGGCTATGGCTATGGCTATGGCTATGGCTATGGCTATGGCTATGGCTAGTCTTAAAATTCTTACTGAGCAGAAGACCGTCGGTTCAATCCTAAGATCCTTCGTATATGATCGTTAGGACATTAATTCATCTTATAGTTTACCATTACGAATTATGCTGCAAACCCAACCCTCCTACCCAAAATGTTAAAGTAAAGTTTAGTTAATTAGTTAAAGTTATGATAAAACAAAAAAATAAAATTAATTCAAGTTAATATAAAGTTTAAGTTAAGATAATTATTAGTGAAGCTTAAGATAAAATTTATCTACAGCTAAGTTAAATATGTGTTAAAGCTATTTTATAGTTATGTTGAGTTAAGTTAAAGTAAAATGGAAGTTAAATTAATGTTTAGATGAAGCTGACCCATAGTCAATAAAAGTTAGTTAAAGTTATGTTAATGTTATATAAAAGTTATGTTAATGTTTAGTTAAAGTTAAGTTCAAGTTAAGTTCAAGTTATTTCCAGGCAATTTCAGGGAAACTTCAGTTCTTGTCAGTTTTTGAAACTTGAAAGTTCTTGTTAAGATAAAATTAAATCAAAGTTAAATTAAATTAAGAAATAAAAGTTAATGTGTAGTTAAAAAGTTAAATAATAGTTGCAAACAAATACAAAGGCTATAGTTATAGCTATAGTTATGAATATGGCTATGGCTACAGCCAGACTTGCAATTGCTCATTACAGCTAAAATGTTGATTTTTGGAATTATGAAACTATGAGATGCTATGATAATTTTTATTTGTAAGAAACAAGAATGGGTGGTAAAGTTTGTGTATGACATACACAATTTATCAATTTTGCTTTCAGAAGGTCACAACTAGCGATTTTATGATCTCTGATTGCTCGCTCATCACGTTGCTCATCGTTACAGCTAATCGCTATTGTGAACCTCTGAAAGCTAAATTAACACGTTTTATGTATCATACAAATACTTTACCTTCTCTTCTTGCACCTTGTCACTAAGAATTACCATTAACAAATTTCATAGCTTCATAAATCCAAAAATTAGCATTTTGGCTGTAATGAGCATTTGCAAGCTTGGATATGGTTATGGCTATGGTTATGGCTATATCTGCTATGGTTATGGCTATGGCTATGACTATGGCTATGGCTATGACTTTGACTATGTCAATTTATCCAAAGAAAATTATCCAATTTTTCAAAAAAAACGTCGTTTAATATTCAAATTTTATTTAAATTAACTTTACAACATGTGTTGTGACTACTTCTCCGAGTTCACTATTAAAAAGGTATAAAAAGTAACAAGGACTAAAATGTGTTCCTTTGATTACTGAAAAATCCTGCTACCCTAGTTTGAAGATGTCAGAACTTGGGTTTAGGAAATAGATCTTATAACAGTAACGCACCACGTAAAGGTAATCTACCAGCGTTACTGGTGTATATCCAAAGCCAAAGACAAAGTTAATGACAAAGACAAAGACAAAGACAAAGACAAAGACAAAGACAAATACAAAGACAAATACAAAGACAAAGACAAAGACAAAGACAAAGACAAAGACAAAGGCACAGACAAAGACAAAGGCTATAGTTATGGCTTTAGTTATGGCTATGGCTATGGTTATGGCCAGACTTGCAATTGCTCATTACAGCTAAAATGTTAATTTTTGGAATTATGAAACTATGAGACACTATGATTTGAACATTTTCTGAAATGCAGGCAAGTTCAAAGATCGTGAGAGAAATTAACAGAACTTCATGGATGTTCGTAGATCTCTAGACTAATATGGAGTACTTTTGAAAAGTTCACAGAACTTTTAGGAAATTGGCAGGACTTCAGGGAAATTCACTGAACTTTAGGGAAGTTTGTAGATCTTCAGAAAATTGCAACAGAAGATCAGGAAATTTGATGATGATGATGATGGTCCCACCTCTTACCCCTACAAAGGTTTGAGCTGGACGATTGATTAATTAAGATAATTAATTATGACATTTTAACCAGGTTTGCAAACAAAATCGAACTGGTTACAGCTACAGATATAAATTCCCACTACAGTATACAGTTATTTTATCAAATGTTAAAATTAGTCCTCTATATCTGTATAACGCGCGCGAGGCTCAAACTTTTGTAGACTACTTTCTTTTTGTTTTTTTGACTACTACTATAAAACCAAATATTATAAATCCATCATCACCATCGTAACGATCAAAATAGTTTTTTTTTTTTTTTGTAAGTCTACACATAAATTTTTAGAACTTGAATGTTCATTGAATTTCCGAGCGGTCCTCCGAACAGTGTTCTTCTTAGAATTTCCGAGGTAGGCTCGGAGATTCCAAGATTTTCATAGAACTTCCTAACAGATCGTAGAAATTCGAGAATGTTAAAAAAAAACTTCCGAGATGGTCGGAAATATTCCAAGTTGTTCATAGAATTTCCAAGTAATACAAAAAACTTTCGATATGTTCAGAGAAACTTCAAGATGTTCATAAAACTTTCAAGCAGAAGTAATAACCTTAAAATAACTTTTTCTTCAACTCAACATAAAATTATCATTAAGTATCTTTAACATAACTTTAAAATAACTTAAACAAATATTTAGCATAATATCACTATAGCCTAAACTTAACTTCAACTTATCATTGACTTAAATTAAACTCAACTTGATTTTATCTTAAGCAAAAGTTCAACTTTATTTTAACTAAACTTGAACTTGTAAGCTAAATTTTGTAACAAAAGAAACTTCACTTTAACTAATCTAAACATAAACTTAACTTTAAAGTTAATTTAAATTAACTTTGAATTCATTTTAACATAGCAAAAAACCTCCAAGTGAAGTGATTGTTGATACTTGCAGAAGTATCAAGCAGTACCAAAAACTTCCAAGAACTTCCAAAATATTCCAAGAACAGTCAATAAATTCCAAAAGCTTTCAACAACTTCCAAGAAGTCCACGAACTGGAGTTTTCCTGAATTTCCATGGAAATAACATTATTAAAACTTAAACTTAACACTTTTTTTAGTTTAAGCTTTATCATTACTTTACCAAATATTTAACCTAACTTTAGCTGAAAATTAACTTAACTTTAACTAAAGCTTTGCTAAACTTTAACTTTACAGTGTCTTAATTTTAATTCAACTTGAATAAACCTTTTTCTAAACTTTGACTTTAGTTAAACTTAACTTTATCTTATAAACTTTACGAAACTTTTAATAAACCTTAACACAGCTTCAACTAACTAGCTTATTTTAACAGTATCTTGACTTTTTCTTGGCTTTAACAAAATTTGAAAACATGATTACCTTACCTTTAACTAAACTTTAACTAAACCTTCAATAAACTTTAACTAAACTTTGACTCAACGTTAACTTAACTTGATATTTTCTGTAACATAACTTTAACAAATTAACTTCGCTATAATTTTAACCAGACATTACTTAACTTATCTGTAACTAAACGTTAACTGAAAGCAAAACAATAATGCTTCAACTTTACTTAAACATACGTTTAATATAATTTTAACAAAACTTTATGTTATTAACTAAACATAACTTTTAGTTTAACATAACTTCAACTTATATTGTACTGAGTTTTAACATAATTTTCTAATAATTTTAACTTAATTTTAACATATCATTGGCTTTAATTATAACTTAACTGAATTTTAACGAAACCTTCCCTAAACTTTAACTAAACTTTGGCTTAGTCTTAACTTAACTGGTTTTTATCTCTCATAAAACTTTGACATATATTTTGCTAATTTAATTAACTCAACTATTACTTAACTTTTTAACTGCACATTAATTTTTATTTCTTAATTTAATTTAACTTTGGTTTAATTTTATCTTAACAAGAACTTTCAAGTTTCAAAAACTGACAAGAAATGAAGTTTCCCTGAAATTGCCTGGAAATAACTTGAACTTAACTTCAACTTAACTTTAACTAAACATTAACATGACTTTTATATAACTTTAACTTAACTTTAACTAATTAACTTTTATTGACTATAGGTCAGCTTCATCTAAACATTAACTTAACTTCCATTTTACTTTAACTTTACTCAACATAACTATAAAATAGCTTTAACACATATTTAACTTAGCTGTAGATAAATTTTATCTTAAGCTTCACTTATAATTATCTTAACTTAAACTTTATATTAACTTAATTTAATTTTATTTTTTTGCTTTATCCTAACTTTAACTAATTAACTAAACTTTACTTTAACATTTTGGGTAAGAGGGTTGGGTTTGCAGCATAATTCGTAATGGTAAACTATAAGATGAATTAATGTCCTAACGATCATATACGAAGGATCTTAGGATTGAACCGACGGTCTTCTGCTCAGTAAGAATTTTAAGACTAGTCATAGCCAGAGCCAAAGCCATAGACAAAGACAAAAACAATACAAAAAACAAGACAAAAAAACAAGACGAAAAACAAGACAAAAACAAAGACAAAGGCTATAGTTATGGCTATAGTTATGACTATGGCTATGGCTATGGCCAGACTTGCAATTGCTCATTATAGCTAAAATGTTAATTTTTGGAATTATGAAACTATGAGATACTATGATAATTTTTATTTGTAAGAAACAAGAATGGGTGGTAAAGTTTGTGTATGACATACACAATTTATCAATTTTGCATTCAGAAGGTCACAACTAGCGATTTTATGATCTCTGATTGCTCGCTCATCACGTTGCTCATCGTTACAGCTAATCGCTATTGTGAACCTCTGAAGGCTAAATTAACACGTTTTATGTATCATACAAATACTTTGCCTTCTCTTCTTGCATCTTGTCACTAAGAATTACCATTAACAAATTTCATAGCTTCATAAATCGAAAAATAAGCATTTTGGCTGTAATGAGCAATTGCAAGCTTGGCTTTGGTTATGGCTATGGCTATGGCTATGGCTATGGCTATGGCTATGGCTATGGCTATGGCTATGGCTATGGCTATGGCTATGGCTATGGCTATGGCTATGGCTATGGCTATGGCTATGGCTATGGCTATGACTAGTCTTAAAATTCTTACTGAGCAGAAGACCGTCGGTTCAATCCTAAGATCCTTCGTATATGATCGTTAGGACATTAATTCATCTTATAGTTTACCATTACGAATTATGCTGCAAACCCAACCCTCTTACCCAAAATGTTGAAGTAAAGTTTAGTTAATTAGTTAAAGTTATGATAAAACAAAAAAATAAAATTAATTCAAGTTAATATAAAGTTTAAGTTAAGATAATTATTAGTGAAGCTTAAGATAAAATTTATCTACAGCTAAGTTAAATATGTGTTAAAGCTATTTTATAGTTATGTTGAGTTAAGTTAAAGTAAAATGGAAGTTAAATTAATGTTTAGATGAAGCTGACCCATAGTCAATAAAAGTTAGTTAAAGTTATGTTAATGTTATATAAAAGTTATGTTAATGTTTAGTTAAAGTTAAGTTCAAGTTAAGTTCAAGTTATTTCCAGGCAATTTCAGGGAAACTTCAGTTCTTGTCAGTTTTTGAAACTTGAAAGTTCTTGTTAAGATAAAATTAAATCAAAGTTAAATTAAATTAAGAAATAAAAGTTAATGTGTAGTTAAAAAGTTGAATAATAGTTGCAAACAAAGACAAAGGCTATAGTTATAGCTATAGTTATGAATATGGCTATGGCTATGGCCAGACTTGCAATTGCTCATTACAGCTAAAATGTTGATTTTTGGAATTATGAAACTATGAGATGCTATGATAATTTTTATTTGTAAGAAACAAGAATGGGTGGTAAAGTTTGTGTATGACATACACAATTTATAAATTTTGCTTTCAGAAGGTCACAACTAGCGATTTTATGATCTCTGATTGCTCGCTCATCACGTTGCTCATCGTTACAGCTAATCGCTATTGTGAACCTCTGAAAGCTAAATTAACACGTTTTATGTATCATACAAATACTTTACCTTCTCTTCTTGCACCTTGTCACTAAGAATTACCATTAACAAATTTCATAGCTTCATAAATCCAAAAATTAGCATTTTGGCTGTAATGAGCATTTGCAAGCTTGGCTATGGTTATGGCTATGGTTATGGCTATATCTGCTATGGTTATGGCTATGGCTATGACTATGGCTATGGCTATGACTTTGACTATGTCAATTTATCCAAAGAAAATTATCCAATTTTTCAAAAAAAACGTCGTTTAATATTCAAATTTTATTTAAATTAACTTTACAACATGTGTTGTAACTACTTCTCCGAGTTCACTATTAAAAAGGTATAAAAAGTAACAAGGACTAAAATGTGTTCCTTTGATTACTGAAAAATCCTGCTACCCTAGTTTGAAGATGTCAGAACTTGGGTTTAGGAAATAGATCTTATAACAGTAACGCACCACGTAAAGGTAATCTACCAGCGTTACTGGTGTATATCCAAAGCCAAAGACAAAGTTAATGACAAAGACAAAGTCAAAGACAAAGACAAAGACAAAGACAAATACAAAGACAAATACAAAGACAAAGACAAAGACAAAGACAAAGACAAAGACAAAGACAAAGACAAAGACAAAGACAAAGACAAAGACAAAGACAAAGACAAATACAAAGACAAAGGCACAGACAAAAACGAAGGCTATAGTTATGGCTATAGTTATGGCTATAGTTATGGCTATAGTTATGGCTATAGTTATGGCTATAGTTATGGCTATAGTTATGGCTATAGTTATGGCTATAGTTATGGCTATAGTTATGGCTATAGTTATGGCTATAGTTATGGCTATGGCTATGGTTATGTCCAGACTTGCAATTGCTCATTACAGCTAAAATGTTAATTTTTGGAATTATGAAACTATGAGATACTATAATGATAATTTTTATTAGTAAGAAACAAGAATGGGTGGTAAAGTTTGTGTATGACATACACAATTTATAAATTTTGCTTTCAGAAGGTCACAACTAGCGATTTTATGATCTCTGATTGTTCGCTCATCGCGTTGCTCATCGTTACAGCTAACCGCTATTATGACCCTCTGAAAGCTTAATTAACATGTTTTATGTATCATACAAATACTTTACCTTCTCTTCTTGCATCTTATCACTAAGAATTACCATTAACAAATTTCATAGCTTCTTAAATCCGAAAATTAGCATTTTGGCTGTAATGAGCATTTGCAAGCTTGGCTATGGTTATGGCTATGGCTATGGTTATGGCTGTGGCTATGGCTGTGGCTATGGCTGTGGCTATGGCTGTGGCTATGGCTTATTCTATGGCTATGTCTGTGTTTGTTTGTTTAATGGAACTTCAGTGAAGTTTGTAGATCTTCAGATAAATTTGTTGAACTTTTTAGATCTTCAGAGAAATTTGCAGAGCTTAAGAGAAGTTCGTAGTTTTTGATATAAATTTTAAGTACATCATGGAAGTTTGTGTGGACATTCAGAAAAATTTGCAGTGCTTCAGGAAAGCTCGTAGATCTTCAGAGAAGTTTTCAGAATTTCAGGAAGGTACACAGAACTTCAGCAAAGTGCATAGATTCAGGAAAGTGCATAAATTTTCAGAAACATTTTCAGAAACATTTTCAGAAACATTTTCAGAAACATTTTCTGAAATGCAGGCAAGTTCAAAGATCGTGAGAGAAATTAACAGAACTTCATGGATGTTCGTAGATCTCTAGACTAATATGGAGTACTTTTGAAAAGTTCACAGAACTTTTAGGAAATTGGCAGGACTTCAGGGAAATTCATTGAACTTTAGGGAAGTTTGTAGATCTTCAGAAAATTGCAACAGAAGATCAGGAAATTTGATGATGATGATGATGGTCCCACCTCTTACCCCTACAAAGGTTTGAGCTGGACGATTGATTAATTAAGATAATTAATTATGACATTTTAACCAGGTTTGCAAACAAAATCGAACTGGTTACAGCTACAGATATAAATTCCCACTACAGTATACAGTTATTTTATCAAATGTTAAAATTAGTCCTCTATATCTGTATAACGCGCGCGAGGCTCAAACTTTTGTAGACTACTTTCTTTTTTTTTTTTGACTACTACTATAAAACCAAATATTAAAAATCCATCATCACCATCGTAACGATCAAAATAGTTTTTTTTTTTTTTTTTTTTTTTTTGTAAGTCTACACATAAATTTTTAGAACTTGAATGTTCATTGAATTTCCGAGCGGTCCTCCGAACAGTGTTCTTCTTAGAATTTCCGAGGTAGGCTCGGAGATTCCAAGATTTTCATAGAACTTCCTAACAGATCGTAGAAATTCGAGAATGTTAAAAAAAAAACTTCCGAGATGGTCGTAAATATTCCAAGTTGTTCATAGAATTTCCAAGTAATACAAAAAACTTTCGATATGTTCAGAGAAACTTCAAGATGTTCATAAAACTTTCAAGCAGAAGTAATAACCTTAAAATAACTTTTTCTTCAACTCAACATAAAATTATCATTAAGTATCTTTAACATAACTTTAAAATAACTTAAACAAATATTTAGCCTAAACTTAACTTCAACTTATCATTGACTTAAATTAAACTCAACTTGATTTTATCTTAAGCAAAAGTTCAACTTTATTTTAACTAAACTTGAACTTGTAAGCTAAATTTTGTAACAAAAGAAACTTCACTTTAACTAATCTAAACATAAACTTAACTTTAAAGTTAATTTAAATTAACTTTGAATTCATTTTAACATAGCAAAAAACCTCCAAGTGAAGTGATTGTTGATACTTGCAGAAGTATCAAGCAGTACCAAAAACTTCCAAGAACTTCCAAAATATTCCAAGAACAGTCAATAAATTCCAAAAGCTTTCAACAACTTCCAAGAAGTCCACGAACTGGAGTTTTCCTGAGTTTCCATGGAAATAACATTAATAAAACTTAAACTTAACACTTTTTTAAGTTATAGCTTTATCATTACTTTAACAAATATTTAACCTAACTTTAACTGAAAATTAACTTAACTTTAACTAAACCTTCGCTTAACTTTAACTTAACAGTGTCTTTATTTTAATTCAACTTGAGTTTATCTTTATCTAACTTATTTTAACAGTTTCTCAACTTTTTCTCGCCTTTAACATAATTTTAAAAAATCATTTCCTTAACTTTAACTAAACGTTCAATAAACTTCAACAAAACTTTGACTCAATATTAACCTAACTTGATATTTTCTTTATCATAAATTTAACAAATTAATTTCGCTATAATTTTAACCAAACATAACTAAACGTTAACTGAAAGCCAAGCAATAATACTTCAACTTAACTTTAAAATATGTTTAATATAACTTTAACAAAACTTTATCTTACTAACTAAACATAACTTTTAGTTTAACATAACTTCAATTTATATTGTACTGAGCTTAAGCATAATTTTTTTATTTTTTTCTAAATTTTAACATATTATTGACTTTAACTATACCTTAACTGAATTTTAACGAAACCTTCACTGAACTTTAACTAAACTTTGGCTTAATTTTAATTTAATTAATTCAACTATAACTTAACTTTTAAATTATACATTAACTTTTATTTCTTAATTTAAGTTAACTTTGGTATAATTTTATCTTAACAAGAACTTTCAAGGTCAAAGTCATGGTCATAGTCATGGTCATAGTCATGGTCATAGTCATGGACATAGTCATAGCCGTAGACAAAGACAAAGACAAAGACAAAGAAATAGAAAAACACAAAGACAACTGCTTTGGTTATGACTATGGTTATGGTATTGGCTATGACTATGTCAATTTATCCAAAGAAGATTATCCAATCTTTCAAAAAAAATAATGTTTAATTTTCAAATTTAATTTAAATTAACTTAAAAACTCAACATGCATTGTGACTACTTCTCCGAGTCATGTCACTATTAAAAAGGCAGAAAAAGTAACAAGGACTTAAATGTGTTCCTTTGATTACTGAAAAATCCTGTTCCCCTAGTTTGAAGATGTCAGGACTAGGGTTTAGGAAATAGATCTTATAACCAAGCTTGCAAATGCTCATTACAGCTAAAATGCTATTTTTCGGATTTATGAAGGTATGAAATAGTTTAATGGTAATTATTATTGACAAGATGCAAGAAGAGAAGGTAAAGTATTTGTATGATAGATAAAACTTGTTAATTTAGCCTTCAGAGGTTCACAATAGCGATTAGCTGTAACGATGAGCAACGTGATGAGCGAGCAATCAGAGATCATAAAATCGCTAGTTGTGACCTTCTGAAAGCAAAATTGATACATTGTGTATGTCATACACAAACTTTACCACCCATTCTTGCTTCTTACAAATAAAAACTATCATTATAGTATCTCATAGTTTCATAATTTCTAAAAATTAGCATTTTAGCAGTAATGAGCAATTGCAAGCCTGCAACAGTAACACACCACGTGAAGGTAATCTACAAGTGTTACTGGTGTAAAGCCAAAGCCAAAGACAATAACAAAGACAAATACAAAGACTACGACAAATACAAAGACTAAAACAAAGATAAGGATAAAAAAAAAAGATATAGACAAAGACAAAGCCATGGACATAGATATTGACATAATCATAGTTAGTCATAGTTATATTCATAGTCATATTCATAGACATAGTCATAGTCATAGTCATGGTCATAGTCATGGTCATAGTCATAGTCATGTTAGCAAACGTTCAACTTTATTTTAACTAAACTTGAACTTGTATGCTAAACTTTGCAATTAAAGACACTTCACTTTAACTAAACTAAAGCTTCAACTCAACATAAACTTAACTTTAAATCAACTTTAAATTACCTTTGAATGAATTTTAACATAGCAAGAACTTCCAAGTGAAATGATTCTTGATACTTACAGAAGTTTCAAGATATATCAAAAACTTCCAAGAACTCCCAAAATATTCCAAGAACAGTTAATAAATTTCAAAAGCTTTCAACAACTTCCAAGAAGTCCACGAACTGGAGTTTTCCTGAATTTCCATGGAAATATCATTAATATAACTTTAACAAATATTTAACCTAACTTTTACTGAAAATTAACTTAACTTTAACTAAACCTTCGCTTAACTTTAACTTAACAGTGTCTTTATTTTAATTCAACTTGAATAAACCTTTATCTAAACTTTGACTTTATTTAAACTTTTAACAGTTTCTTAACTTTTTCTTGGCTTTAACATTATTTTAAAAAAATCATTTCCTTAACTTTAACTAAACTTTAACTAAACGTTCAATAAACTTCAACAAAACTTTGACTCAATGTTAAACTTAACTTGATATTTTCTTTATCATAAATTTAACAAATTAATTTCGCCATAATTTTAACCAAACATTACTAAACGTTAACTGAAAGCCAAGCAATAATACTTCAACTTAACTTTAAAATATGTTTAATATAACTTTAACAAAACTTTATCTTACTAACTAAACATAACTTTTAGTTTAACATAACTTCAATTTATATTGTACTGAGCTTTAGCATAATTTTTTTATAACTTTCACTAAATTTTAACATATTATTGACTTTAACTATACCTTAACTGAATTTTAACGAAACCTTCACTGAACTTTAACTAAACTTTGGCTTAATTTTAATTTAATTAACTCAACTATAACTTAACTTTTAAATTATACATTAACTTTTATTTCTTAATTTAAGTTAACTTTGGTATAATTTTATCTTAACAAGAACTTTCAAGGTCATAGCCATGATCATAGTCATGGACATAGTCATAACCGTAGACAAAGACAAAGACAAAGAAATAGAAAAACACAAAGACAACTGCTTTGGTTATGACTATAGTTATGGTATTGGCTATGACTATGTCAATTTATCCAAAGAAGATTATCCAATCTTTCAAAAAAATGGTGTTTAATTTTCAAATTTAATTTAAATTAACTTAAAAACTCAACATGCATTGTGACTACTTCTCCGAGTCATGTCACTATTAAAAAGGCAGAAAAAGTAACGAGGACTTAAATGTGTTCCTTTGATTACTGAAAAATCCTGTTCCCCTAGTTTGAAGATGTCAGGACTAGGGTTTAGGAAATAGATCTTATAACCAAGCTTGCAAATGCTCATTACAGCTAAAATGCTATTTTTCGAATTTATGAAGGTATGAAATATTTTAATGGTAATTATTATTGACAAGATGCAAGAAGAGTAGGTAAAGTATTTGTATGATACATAAAACTTGTTAATTAAGCCTTTAGAGAGTCACAATAGCGATTAGCTGTAACGATGAGCAACGTGATGAGCGAGCAATCAGAGATCATAAAATCGCTAGTTGTGACCTTCTGAAAGCAAAATTGATACATTGTGTATGTCATACACAAACTTTACCACCCATTCTTGCTTCTTACAAATAAAAACTATCATTATTGTATCTCATAGTTTCATAATTTCTAAAAATTAGCATTTTAGCAGTAATGAGCAATTGCAAGCCTGCAACAGTAACACACCACGTGAAGGTAATCTACAAGTGTTACTGGTGTAAAGCCAAAGCCAAAGACAATAACAAAGACACACACAAAGACTAAGACAAATACAAAGACTAAAACAAAGATAAGGATAAAAAAAAAGATATAGACAAAGACAAAGCCATGGACATAGATATTGACATAATCATAGTTAGTCATAGTTATAGTCATAGTCATATTCATAGTCATAGTCATATTCATAGTCATGGTCATAGTCATGGTCATAGTCATAGTCATGTTAGCAAACGTTCAACTTTATTTTAACTAAACTTGAACTTGTATGCTAAACTTTGCAGTTAAAGACACTTCACTTTAACTAAACTAAAGCTTCAACTCAACATAAACTTAACTTTAAATCAACTTTAAATTACCTTTGAATGAATTTTAACATAGCAAGAACTTCCAAGTGAAATGATTCTTGATACTTACAGAAGTTTCAAGAAATATCAAAAACTTCCAAGAACTTCCAAAATATTCCAAGAACAGTCAATAAATTCCAAAAGCTTTCAACAACTTCCAAGAAGTCCACGAACTGGAGTTTTCCTGAATTTCCATGGAAATAACATTATTAAAACTTAAACTTAACACTTTTTTTAGTTTAAGCTTTATCATTACTTTACCAAATATTTAACCTAACTTTAGCTGAAATTAACTTAACTTTAACTAAAGCTTTGCTAAACTTTAACTTTACAGTGTCTTAATTTTAATTCAACTTCAATAAACCTTTTTCTAAACTTTGACTTTAGTTAAACTTAACTTTATCTTATAAACTTTACGAAACTTTTAATAAACTTTAACACAGCTTCAACTAACTAGCTTATTTTAACAGTATCTTGACTTTTTCTTGGCTTTAACAAAATTTGAAAACATGATTACCTTACCTTTAACTAAACTTTAACTAAACCTTCAATAAACTTTAACTAAACTTTGACTCAACGTTAACTTAACTTGATATTTTCTGTAACATAACTTTAACAAATTAACTTCGCTATAATTTTAACCAGACATTACTTAACTTATCTGTAACTAAACGTTAACTGAAAGCAAAACAATAATGCTTCAACTTTACTTTAACATACGTTTAATATAATTTTAACAAAACTTTATGTTATTAACTAAACATAACTTTTAGTTTAACATAACTTCAACTTATATTGTACTGAGTTTTAACATAATTTTCTAATAATTTTAACTTAATTTTAACATATCATTGGCTTTAATTATAACTTAACTGAATTTTAACGAAACCTTCCCTAAACTTTAACTAAACTTTGGCTTAGTCTTAACTTAACTGATTTTTATCTCTCATAAAACTTTGACATATATTTTACTAATTTAATTAACTCAACTATTACTTAACTTTTTAACTGCACATTAATTTTTATTTCTGAATTTAATTTAACTTTGGTTTAATTTTATCTTAACAAGAACTTTCAAGTTTCAAAAACTGACAAGAAATGAAGTTTCCCTGAAATTGCCTGGAAATAACTTGAACTTAACTTCAACTTAACTTTAACTAAACATTAACATAACATTTATATAACATTAACATAACTTTAACTAACTTTTATTGACTATAGGTCAGCTTCATCTAAACATTAACTTAATTTCCATTTAACTTAAACTTAACTCAACATAACTATTAAATAGCTTTAACACATATTTAACTTAGCTGTAGATAAACTTTATCTTAAGCTTCACTTATAATTATCTTAACTTAAACTTTATATTAACTTAATTTAATTTTATTTTTTTGCTTTATCATAACTTTAACTAATTAACTAAACTTTACTTTAACATTTTGGGTAATAGAGTTGGGTTTGCAGCATAATTCGTAATGGTAAACTATAAGATGAATTAATGTCCTAACGATCATGTACGAAGGATCTTAGGATTGAACCGACGGTCTTCTGCTCAGTAAGAATTTTAAGACTAGTCATAGCCAGAGCCAAAGCCATAGACAAAGACAAAAACAATACAAAAAAAGAAGACAAAAAAACAAGACGAAAAACAAGACAAAAACAAAGACAAAGGATATAGTTATGGCTATAGTTATGACTATGGCTATGGCTATGGCCAGACTTGCAATTGCTCATTATAGCTAAAATGTTAATTTTTGGAATTATGAAACTATGAGATACTATGATAATTTTTATTTGTAAGAAACAAGAATGGGTGGTAAAGTTTGTGTATGACATACACAATTTATCAATTTTGCTTTCAGAAGGTCACAACTAGCGATTTTATGATCTCTGATTGCTCGCTCATCACGTTGCTCATCGTTACAGCTAATCGCTATTGTGAACCTCTGAAGGCTAAATTAACACGTTTTATGTATCATACAAATACTTTGCCTTCTCTTCTTGCATCTTGTCACTAAGAATTACCATTAACAAATTTCATAGCTTCATAAATCGAAAAATAAGCATTTTGGCTGTAATGAGCATTTGCAAGCTTGGCTTTGGTTATGGCTATGGCTATGGCTATGGCTATGGCTATGGCTATGACTATGGCTATGGCTATGACTAGTCTTAAAATTCTTACTGAGCAGAAGACCGTCGGTTCAATCCTAAGATCCTTCGTATATGATCGTTAGGACATTAATTCATCTTATAGTTTACCATTACGAATTATGCTGCAAACCCAACTCTCTTACCCAAAATGTTAAAATAAAGTTAGTTAATTAGTTAAAGTTATGATAAAGCAAAAAAATAAAATTAAATCAAGTTAATATAAAGTTTCAGTTAAGATAATTATAAGTGAAGCTTAAGATAAAATTTATCTACAGCTAAGTTAAAAATGTGTTAAAGCTATTTTATAGTTATGTTGAGTTAAGTTAAAGTAAAATGAAAATTAAGTTAATGTTAAGATGAAACTGACCTACAGTCAATAAAAGTTAGTTAAAGTTAAGTCAAAGTTACATAAAAGTTATGTTAATGTTTAGTTAATGTTTAGTTAAAGTTAAGTTCAAGTTAAGTTCAAGTTATTTCCAGGCAATTTCAGGGAAACTTCAGTTCTTGTCAGTTTTTGAAACTTGAAAGTTCTTGTTAAGATAAAATTAAATCAAAGTTAAATTAAATTAAGAAATAAAAGTTAATGTGTAGTTAAAAAGTTAAATAATAGTTGAAAACAAAGACAAAGGCTATAGTTATAGCTATAGTTATGAATATGGCTATGGCTATGGCCAGACTTGCAATTGCTCATTACAGCTAAAATGTTGATTTTTGGAATTATGAAACTATGAGATGCTATGATAATTTTTATTTGTAAGAAACAAGAATGGGTGGTAAAGTTTGTGTATGACATACACAATTTATAAATTTTGCTTTCAGAAGGTCACAACTAGCGATTTTATGATCTCTGATTGCTCGCTCATCACGTTGCTCATCGTTACAGCTAATCGCTATTGTGAACCTCTGAAAGCTAAATTAACACGTTTTATGTATCATACAAATACTTTACCTTCTCTTCTTGCACCTTGTCACTAAGAATTACCATTAACAAATTTCATAGCTTCATAAATCCAAAAATTAGCATTTTGGCTGTAATGAGCATTTGCAAGCTTGGCTATGGTTATGGCTATGGTTATGGCTATATCTGCTATGGTTATGGCTATGGCTATGACTATGGCTATGGCTATGACTTTGACTATGTCAATTTATCCAAAGAAAATTATCCAATTTTTCAAAAAAAACGTCGTTTAATATTCAAATTTTATTTAAATTAACTTTACAACATGTGTTGTGACTACTTCTCCGAGTTCACTATTAAAAAGGTATAAAAAGTAACAAGGACTAAAATGTGTTCCTTTGATTACTGAAAAATCCTGCTACCCCAGTTTGAAGATGTCAGAACTTGGGTTTAGGAAATAGATCTTATAACAGTAACGCACCACGTAAAGGTAATCTACCAGCGTTACTGGTGTATATCCAAAGCCAAAGACAAAGTTAATGACAAAGACAAAGACAAAGACAAAGACAAAGACAAAGACAAAGACAAAGACAAAGGCACAGACAAAGACAAAGGCTATAGTTATGGCTATAGTTATGGCTATAGTTATGGCTATAGTTATGGCTATAGTTATGGCTATAGTTATGGCTATGGCTATGGTTATGGCCAGACTTGCAATTGCTCATTACAGCTAAAATGTTAATTTTTGGAATTATGAAACTATGAGACACTATGATTTGAACATTTTCTGAAATGCAGGCAAGTTCAAAGATCGTGAGAGAAATTAACAGAACTTCATGGATGTTCGTAGATCTCTAGACTAATATGGAGTACTTTTGAAAAGTTCACAGAACTTTTAGGAAATTGGCAGGACTTCAGGGAAATTCACTGAACTTTAGGGAAGTTTGTAGATCTTCAGAAAATTGCAACAGAAGATCAGGAAATTTGATGATGATGATGATGGTCCCACCTCTTACCCCTACAAAGGTTTGAGCTGGACGATTGATTAATTAAGATAATTAATTATGACATTTTAACCAGGTTTGCAAACAAAATCGAACTGGTTACAGCTACAGATATAAATTCCCACTACAGTATACAGTTATTTTATCAAATGTTAAAATTAGTCCTCTATATCTGTATAACGCGCGCGAGGCTCAAACTTTTGTAGACTGCTTTCTTTTTTTTTTTTTTTGACTACTACTATAAAACCAAATATCAAAAATCCATCATCACCATCGTAACGATCAAAATAGTTTTTTTTTTTTTTTTTTTGTAAGTGTACACATAAATTTTTAGAACTTGAATGTTCATTGAATTTCCGAGCGGTCCTCCGAACAGTGTTCTTCTTAGAATTTCCAAGGTAGGCTCGGAAATTCCAAGATTTTCATAGAACTTCCTAACAGATCGTAGAAATTCGAGAATGTTAAAAAAAAACTTCCGAGATGGTCGTAAATATTCCAAGTTGTTCATAGAATTTCCAAGTAATACAAAAAACTTTCGATATGTTCAGAGAAACTTCAAGATGTTCATAAAACTTTCAAGCAGAAGTAATAACCTTAAAATAACTTTTTCTTCAACTCAACATAAAATTATCATTAAGTATCTTTAACATAACTTTAAAATAACTTAAACAAATATTTAGCATAATATCACTATAGCCTAAACTTAACTTCAACTTATCATTGACTTAAATTAAACTCAACTTGATTTTATCTTAAGCAAAAGTTCAACTTTATTTTAACTAAACTTGAACTTGTAAGCTAAATTTTGTAACAAAAGAAACTTCACTTTAACTAATCTAAACATAAACTTAACTTTAAAGTTAATTTAAATTAACTTTAACTTTACAGTGTCTTAATTTTAATTCAACTTGAATAAACCTTTTTCTAAACTTTGACTTTAGTTAAACTTAACTTTATCTTATAAACTTTACGAAACTTTTAATAAACCTTAACACAGCTTCAACTAACTAGCTTATTTTAACAGTATCTTGACTTTTTCTTGGCTTTAACAAAATAACTTGATATTTTCTGTAACATAACTTTAACAAATTAACTTCGCTATAATTTTAACCAGACATTACTTAACTTATCTGTAACTAAACGTTAACTGAAAGCAAAACAATAATGCTTCAACTTTACTTTAACATACGTTTAATATAATTTTAACAAAACTTTATGTTATTAACTAAACATAACTTTTAGTTTAACATAACTTCAACTTATATTGTACTGAGTTTTAACATAATTTTCTAATAATTTTAACTTAATTTTAACATATCATTGGCTTTAATTATAACTTAACTGAATTTTAACGAAACCTTCCCTAAACTTTAACTAAACTTTGGCTTAGTCTTAACTTAACTGGTTTTTATCTCTCATAAAACTTTGACATATATTTTACTTATATAATTAACTCAACTATTACTTAACTTTTTAACTGCACATTAACTTTTATTTCTTAATTTAATTTAACTTTGATTTAATTTTATCTTAACAAGAACTTTCAAGTTTCAAAAACTGACAAGAACTGAAGTTTCCCTGAAATTGCCTGGAAATAACTTGAACTTAACTTGAACTTAACTTTAACTAAACATTAACATAACTTTTATGTAACATTAACATAACTTTAACTAACTTTTATTGACTATAGGTCAGCTTCATCTAAACATTAATTTAACTTCCATTTTACTTTAACTTAACTCAACATAACTATACAATAGCTTTAACACATATTTAACTTAGCTGTAGATAAATTTTATCTTAAGCTTCACTAATAATTATGTTAACTTAAACTTTATATTAACTTGAATTAATTTTATTTTTTTGTTTTATCATAACTTTAACTAATTAACTAAACTTTACTTTAACATTTTGGGTAGGAGGGTTGGGTTTGCAGCATAATTCGTAATGGTAAACTATAAGATGAATTAATGTCCTAACGATCATATACGAAGGATCTTAGGATTGAACCGACGGTCTTCTGCTCAGTAAGAATTTTAAGACTAGCCATAGCCATAGCCATAGCCATGTGAAGCTTAAGATAAAATTTATCTACAGCTAAGTTAAATATGTGTTAAAGCTATTTTATAGTTATGTTGAGTAAAGTTAAAGTAAAATGGAAGTTAAGTTAATGTTTAGATGAAGCTGACCTATAGTCAATAAAAGTTAATTAGTTAAAGTTAAGTTAAAGTTAGATAAAAGTTATGTTAATGTTTAGTTAAAGGTAAGTTGAAGTTAAGTTCAAGTTATTTCCAGGCAATTTCAGGGAAACTTCAGTTCTTGTCAGTTTTTGAAACTTGAAAGTTCTTGTTAAGATAAAATTAAACCAAAGTTAAATTAAATTAAGAAATAAAAGTTAATGTGTAGTTAAAAAGTTAAATAATAGTTGCAAACAAAGACAAAGGCTATAGTTATAGCTATAGTTATGAATATGGCTATGGCTATGGCCAGACTTTCAATTGCTCATTACAGCTAAAATGTTGATTTTTGGAATTATGAAACTATGAGATGGTATGATAATTTTTATTTGTAAGAAACAAGAATGGGTGGTAAAGTTTGTGTATGACATACACAATTTATAAATTTTGCTTTCAGAAGGTCACAACTAGCGATTTTATGATCTCTGATTGCTCGCTCATCACGTTGCTCATCGTTACAGCTAATCGCTATTGTGAACCTCTGAAAGCTAAATTAACACGTTTTATGTATCATACAAATACTTTACCTTCTCTTCTTGCACCTTGTCACTAAGAATTACCATTAACAAATTTCATAGCTTCATAAATCCAAAAATTAGCATTTTGGCTGTAATGAGCATTTGCAAGCTTGGCTATGGTTATGGCTATGGTTATGGCTATATCTGCTATGGTTATGGCTATGGCTATGACTATGGCTATGGCTATGACTTTGACTATGTCAATTTATCCAAAGAAAATTATCCAATTTTTCAAAAAAAAAAGTCGTTTAATATTCAAATTTTATTTAAATTAACTTTACAACATGTGTTGTGACTACTTCTCCGAGTTCACTATTAAAAAGGTATAAAAAGTAACAAGGACTAAAATGTGTTCCTTTGATTACTGAAAAATCCTGCTACCCTAGTTTGAAGATGTCAGAACTTGGGTTTAGGAAATAGATCTTATAACAGTAACGCACCACGTAAAGGTAATCTACCAGCGTTACTGGTGTATATCCAAAGCCAAAGACAAAGTTAATGACAAAGACAAAGACAAAGACAAAGACAAAGACAAAGACAAATACAAAGACAAATACAAAGACAAAGACAAAGACAAAGACAAATACAAAGACAAATACAAAGACAAAGACAAAGACAAAGACAAAGACAAAGACAAAGACAAAGACAAAGGCACAGACAAAGACAAAGGCTATAGTTATGGCTTTAGTTATGGCTATGGCTATGGTTATGGCCAGACTTGCAATTGCTCATTACAGCTAAAATGTTAATTTTTGGAATTATGAAACTATGAGACACTATGATTTGAACATTTTCTGAAATGCAGGCAAGTTCAAAGATCGTGAGAGAAATTAACAGAACTTCATGGATGTTCGTAGATCTCTAGACTAATATGGAGTACTTTTGAAAAGTTCACAGAACTTTTAGGAAATTGGCAGGACTTCAGGGAAATTCACTGAACTTTAGGGAAGTTTGTAGATCTTCAGAAAATTGCAACAGAAGATCAGGAAATTTGATGATGATGATGATGGTCCCACCTCTTACCCCTACAAAGGTTTGAGCTGGACGATTGATTAATTAAGATAATTAATTATGACATTTTAACCAGGTTTGCAAACAAAATCGAACTGGTTACAGCTACAGATATAAATTCCCACTACAGTATACAGTTATTTTATCAAATGTTAAAATTAGTCCTCTATATCTGTATAACGCGCGCGAGGCTAAAACTTTTGTAGACTACTTTTTTTTTTTTTTTTTGACTACTACTATAAAACCAAATATTAAAAATCCATCATCACCATCGTAACGATCAAAATAGTTTTTTTTTTTTTTTTTTTTTGTAAGTCTACACATAAATTTTTAGAACTTGAATGTTCATTGAATTTCCGAGCGGTCCTCCAAACAGTGTTCTTCTTAGAATTTCCGAGGTAGGCTCGGAGATTCCAAGATTTTCATAGAACTTCCTAACAGATCGTAGAAATTCGAGAATGTTAAAAAAAAAACTTCCGAGATGGTCGTAGATATTCCAAGTTGTTCATAGAATTTCCAAGTAATACAAAAAACTTTCGATATGTTCAGAGAAACTTCAAGATGTTCATAAAACTTTCAAGCAGAAGTAATAACCTTAAAATAACTTTTTCTTCAACTCAACATAAAATTATCATTAAGTATCTTTAACATAACTTTAAAATAACTTAAACAAATATTTAGCATAATATCACTATAGCCTAAACTTAACTTCAACTTATCATTGACTTAAATTAAACTCAACTTGATTTTATCTTAAGCAAAAGTTCAACTTTATTTTAACTAAACTTGAACTTGTAAGCTAAATTTTGTAACAAAAGAAACTTCACTTTAACTAATCTAAACATAAACTTAACTTTAAAGTTAATTTAAATTAACTTTGAATTCATTTTAACATAGCAAAAAACCTCCAAGTGAAGTGATTGTTGATACTTGCAGAAGTATCAAGCAGTACCAAAAACTTCCAAGAACTTCCAAAATATTCCAAGAACAGTCAATAAATTCCAAAAGCTTTCAACAACTTCCAAGAAGTCCACGAACTGGAGTTTTCCTGAATTTCCATGGAAATAACATTATTAAAACTTAAACTTAACACTTTTTTTAGTTTAAGCTTTATCATTACTTTACCAAATATTTAACCTAACTTTAGCTGAAAATTAACTTAACTTTAACTAAAGCTTTGCTAAACTTTAACTTTACAGTGTCTTAATTTTAATTCAACTTGAATAAACCTTTTTCTAAACTTTGACTTTAGTTAAACTTAACTTTATCTTATAAACTTTACGAGACTTTTAATAAACTTTAACACAGCATCAACTAACTAGCTTATTTTAACAGTATCTTGACTTTTTCTTGGCTTTAACAAAATTTGAAAACATGATTACCTTACCTTTAACTAAACTTTAACTAAACCTTCAATAAACTTTAACTAAACTTTGACTCAACGTTAACTTAACTTGATATTTTCTGTAACATAACTTTAACAAATTAACTTCGCTATAATTTTAACCAGACATTACTTAACTTATCTGTAACTAAACGTTAACTGAAAGCAAAACAATAATGCTTCAACTTTACTTTAACATACGTTTAATATAATTTTAACAAAACTTTATGTTATTAACTAAACATAACTTTTAGTTTAACATAACTTCAACTTATATTGTACTGAGTTTTAACATAATTTTCTAATAATTTTAACTTAATTTTAACATATCATTGGCTTTAATTATAACTTAACTGAATTTTAACGAAACCTTCCCTAAACTTTAACTAAACTTTGGCTTAGTCTTAACTTAACTGGTTTTTATCTCTCATAAAACTTTGACATATATTTTACTAATTTAATTAACTCAACTATTACTTAACTTTTTAACTGCACATTAATTTTTATTTCTTAAATTAATTTAACTTTGGTTTAATTTTATCTTAACAAGAACTTTCAAGTTTCAAAAACTGACAAGAAATGAAGTTTCCCTGAAATTGCCTGGAAATAACTTGAACTTAACTTCAACTTAACTTTAACTAAACATTAACATGACTTTTATATAACTTTAACTTAACTTTAACTAATTAACTTTTATTGACTATAGGTCAGCTTCATCTAAACATTAACTTAACTTCCATTTTACTTTAACTTTACGCAACATAACTATAAAATAGCTTTAACACATATTTAACTTAGCTGTAGATAAATTTTATCTTAAGCTTCACTTATAATTATCTTAACTTAAACTTTATGTTAACTTAATTTAATTTTATTTTTTTGCTTTATCCTAACTTTAACTAATTAACTAAACTTTACTTTAACATTTTGGGTAAGAGGGTTGGGTTTGCAGCATAATTCGTAATGGTAAACTATAAGATGAATTAATGTCCTAACGATCATATACGAAGGATCTTAGGATTGAACCGACGGTCTTCTGCTCAGTAAGAATTTTAAGACTAGTCATAGCCAGAGCCAAAGCCATAGACAAAGGCAAAAACAATACAAAAAACAAGACAAAAAAACAAGACGAAAAACAAGACAAAAACAAAGACAAAGGCTATAGTTATGGCTATAGTTATGACTATGGCTATGGCTATGGCCAGACTTGCAATTGCTCATTATAGCTAAAATGTTAATTTTTGAAATTATGAAACTATGAGATACTATGATAATTTTTATTTGTAAGAAACAAGAATGGGTGGTAAAGTTTGTGTATGACATACACAATTTATCAATTTTGCTTTCAGAAGGTCACAACTAGCGATTTTATGATCTCTGATTGCTCGCTCATCACGTTGCTCATCGTTACAGCTAATCGCTATTGTGAACCTCTGAAGGCTAAATTAACACGTTTTATGTATCATACAAATACTTTACCTTCTCTTCTTGCATCTTGTCACTAAGAATTACCATTAACAAATTTCATAGCTTCATAAATCGAAAAATAAGCATTTTGGCTGTAATGAGCATTTGCAAGCTTGGCTTTGGTTATGGCTATGGCTATGGCTATGGCTATGGCTATGGCTATGGCTATGGCTATGGCTATGGCTATGGCTATGGCTATGGCTATGGCTATGGCTATGGCTAGTCTTAAAATTCTTACTGAGCAGAAGACCGTCGGTTCAATCCTAAGATCCTTCGTATATGATCGTTAGGACATTAATTCATCTTATAGTTTACCATTACGAATTATGCTGCAAACCCAACCCTATTACCCAAAATGTTAAAGTAAAGTTTAGTTAATTAGTTAAAGTTATGATAAAACAAAAAAATAAAATTAATTCAAGTTAATATAAAGTTTAATTTAAGATAATTATTAGTGAAGCTTAAGATAAAATTTATCTACAGCTAAGTTAAATATGTGTTAAAGCTATTTTATAGTTATGTTGAGTTAAGTTAAAGTAAAATGGAAGCTAAATTAATGTTTAGATGAAGCTGACCTATAGTCAATAAAAGTTAGTTAAAGTTATGTTAATGTTATATAAAAGTTATGTTAATGTTTAGTTAAAGTTAAGTTCAAGTTAAGTTCAAGTTATTTCCAGGCAATTTCAGGGAAACTTCAGTTCTTGTCAGTTTTTGAAACTTGAAAGTTCTTGTTAAGATAAAATTAAATCAAAGTTAAATTAAATTAAGAAATAAAAGTTAATGTGTAGTTAAAAAGTTAAATAATAGTTGCAAACAAAGACAAAGGCTATAGTTATAGCTATAGTTATGAATATGGCTATGGCTATGGCCAGACTTTCAATTGCTCATTACAGCTAAAATGTTGATTTTTGGAATTATGAAACTATGAGATGGTATGATAATTTTTATTTGTAAGAAACAAGAATGGGTGGTAAAGTTTGTGTATGACATACACAATTTATAAATTTTGCTTTCAGAAGGTCACAACTAGCGATTTTATGATCTCTGATTGCTCGCTCATCACGTTGCTCATCGTTACAGCTAATCGCTATTGTGAACCTCTGAAAGCTTAATTAACACGTTTTATGTATCATACAAATACTTTACCTTCTCTTCTTGCACCTTGTCACTAAGAATTACCATTAACAAATTTCATAGCTTCATAAATCCAAAAATTAGCATTTTGGCTGTAATGAGCATTTGCAAGCTTGGCTATGGTTATGACTATGGTTATGGCTATATCTGCTATGGTTATGGCTATGGCTATGACTATGGCTATGGCTATGACTTTGACTATGTCAATTTATCCAAAGAAAATTATCCAATTTTTAAAAAAAAACGTCGTTTAATATTCAAATTTTATTTAAATTAACTTTACAACATGTGTTGTGACTACTTCTCCGAGTTCACTATTAAAAAGGTATAAAAAGTAACAAGGACTAAAATGTGTTCCTTTGATTACTGAAAAATCCTGCTACCCTAGTTTGAAGATGTCAGAACTTGGGTTTAGGAAATAGATCTTATAACAGTAACGCACCACGTAAAGGTAATCTACCAGCGTTACTGGTGTATATCCAAAGCCAAAGACAAAGTTAATGACAAAGACAAAGACAAAGACAAAGACAAAGACAAAGACAAAGACAAAGACAAAGACAAAGACAAAGACAAAGACAAAGACAAAGACAAAGACAAAGGCACAGACAAAGGCTATAGTTATGGCTTTAGTTATGGCTATGGCTATGGTTATGGCCAGACTTGCAATTGCTCATTACAGCTAAAATGTTAATTTTTGGAATTATGAAACTATGAGACACTATGATTTGAACATTTTCTGAAATGCAGGCAAGTTCAAAGATCGTGAGAGAAATTAACAGAACTTCATGGATGTTCGTAGATCTCTAGACTAATATGGAGTACTTTTGAAAAGTTCACAGAACTTTTAGGAAATTGGCAGGACTTCAGGGAAATTCACTGAACTTTAGGGAAGTTTGTAGATCTTCAGAAAATTGCAACAGAAGATCAGGAAATTTGATGATGATGATGATGGTCCCACCTCTTACCCCTACAAAGGTTTGAGCTGGACGATTGATTAATTAAGATAATTAATTATGACATTTTAACCAGGTTTGCAAACAAAATCGAACTGGTTACAGCTACAGATATAAATTCCCACTACAGTATACAGTTATTTTATCAAATGTTAAAATTAGTCCTCTATATCTGTATAACGCGCGCGAGGCTCAAACTTTTGTAGACTACTTTCTTTTTTTTTTTTTGACTACTACTATAAAACCAAATATTAAAAATCCATCATCACCATCGTAACGATCAAAATAGTTTTTTTTTTTTTTTTTTTTTTGTAAGTCTACACATAAATTTTTAGAACTTGAATGTTCATTGAATTTCCGAGCGGTCCTCCGAACAGTGTTCTTCTTAGAATTTCCGAGGTAGGCTCGGAGATTCCAAGATTTTCATAGAACTTCCTAACAGATCGTAGAAATTCGAGAATGTTAAAAAAAAACTTCCGAGATGGTCGTAAATATTCCAAGTTGTTCATAGAATTTCCAAGTAATACAAAAAACTTTCGATATGTTCAGAGAAACTTCAAGATGTTCATAAAACTTTCAAGCAGAAGTAATAACCTTAAAATAACTTTTTCTTCAACTCAACATAAAATTATCATTAAGTATCTTTAACATAACTTTAAAATAACTTAAACAAATATTTAGCATAATATCACTATAGCCTAAACTTAACTTCAACTTATCATTGACTTAAATTAAACTCAACTTGATTTTATCTTAAGCAAAAGTTCAACTTTATTTTAACTAAACTTGAACTTGTAAGCTAAATTTTGTAACAAAAGAAACTTCACTTTAACTAATCTAAACATAAACTTAACTTTAAAGTTAATTTAAATTAACTTTGAATTCATTTTAACATAGCAAAAAACCTCCAAGTGAAGTGATTGTTGATACTTGCAGAAGTATCAAGCAGTACCAAAAACTTCCAAGAACTTCCAAAATATTCCAAGAACAGTCAATAAATTCCAAAAGCTTTCAACAACTTCCAAGAAGTCCACGAACTGGAGTTTTCCTGAATTTCCATGGAAATAACATTATTAAAACTTAAACTTAACACTTTTTTTAGTTTAAGCTTTATCATTACTTTACCAAATATTTAACCTAACTTTAGCTGAAAATTAACTTAACTTTAACTAAAGCTTTGCTAAACTTTAACTTTACAGTGTCTTAATTTTAATTCAACTTGAATAAACCTTTTTCTAAACTTTGACTTTAGTTAAACTTAACTTTATCTTATAAACTTTACGAAACTTTTAATAAACCTTAACACAGCTTCAACTAACTAGCTTATTTTAACAGTATCTTGACTTTTTCTTGGCTTTAACAAAATTTGAAAACATGATTACCTTACCTTTAACTAAACTTTAACTAAACCTTCAATAAACTTTAACTAAACTTTGACTCAACGTTAACTTAACTTGATATTTTCTGTAACATAACTTTAACAAATTAACTTCGCTATAATTTTAACCAGACATTACTTAACTTATCTGTAACTAAACGTTAACTGAAAGCAAAACAATAATGCTTCAACTTTACTTTAACATACGTTTAATATAATTTTAACAAAACTTTATGTTATTAACTAAACATAACTTTTAGTTTAACATAACTTCAACTTATATTGTACTGAGTTTTAACATAATTTTCTAATAATTTTAACTTAATTTTAACATATCATTGGCTTTAATTATAACTTAACTGAATTTTAACGAAACCTTCCCTAAACTTTAACTAAACTTTGGCTTAGTCTTAACTTAACTGGTTTTTATCTCTCATAAAACTTTGACATATATTTTACTTATATAATTAACTCAACTATTACTTAACTTTTTAACTGCACATTAACTTTTATTTCTTAATTTAATTTAACTTTGGTTTAATTTTATCTTAACAAGAACTTTCAAGTTTCAAAAACTGACAAGAACTGAAGTTTCCCTGAAATTGCCTGGAAATAACTTGAACTTAACTTCAACTTACCTTTAACTAAACATTAACATAACTTTTATCTAACTTTAACTTAACTTTAACTAATTAACTTTTATTGACTATAGGTCAGCTTCATCTAAACATTAACTTAACTTCCATTTTACTTTAACTTTACTCAACATAACTATAAAATAGCTTTAACACATATTTAACTTAGCTGTAGATAAATTTTATCTTAAGCTTCACTTATAATTATCTTAACTTAAACTTTATATTAACTTAATTTAATTTTATTTTTTTGCTTTATCCTAACTTTAACTAATTAACTAAACTTTACTTTAACATTTTGGGTAAGAGGGTTGGGTTTGCAGCATAATTCGTAATGGTAAACTATAAGATGAATTAATGTCCTAACGATCATATACGAAGGATCTTAGGATTGAACCGACGGTCTTCTGCTCAGTAAGAATTTTAAGACTAGTCATAGCCAGAGCCAAAGCCATAGACAAAGACAAAAACAATACAAAAAAAAAGACAAAAAAACAAGACGAAAAACAAGACAAAAACAAAGACAAAGGCTATAGTTATGGCTATAGTTATGACTATGGCTATGGCTATGGCCAGACTTGCAATTGCTCATTATAGCTAAAATGTTAATTTTTGGAATTATGAAACTATGAGATACTATGATAATTTTTATTTGTAGGAAACAAGAATGGGTGGTAAAGTTTGTGTATGACATACACAATTTATCAATTTTGCTTTCAGAAGGTCACAACTAGCGATTTTATGATCTCTGATTGCTCGCTCATCACGTTGCTCATCGTTACAGCTAATCGCTATTGTGAACCTCTGAAGGCTAAATTAACACGTTTTATGTATCATACAAATACTTTACCTTCTCTTCTTGCATCTTGTCACTAAGAATTACCATTAACAAATTTCATAGCTTCATAAATCGAAAAATAAGCATTTTGGCTGTAATGAGCATTTGCAAGCTTGGCTTTGGTTATGGCTATGGTTATGGTCATGGCTATGGCTATGGCTATGGCTATGGCTATGGCTATGGCTATGGCTATGGCTATGGCTATGGCTATGGCTATGGCTATGGCTATGGCTATGGCTATGGCTATGGCTATGGCTATGGCTATGGCTATGGCTATGGCTATGGCTATGGCTATGGCTAGTCTTAAAATTCTTACTGAGCAGAAGACCGTCGGTTCAATCCTAAGATCCTTCGTATATGATCGTTAGGACATTAATTCATCTTATAGTTTACCATTACGAATTATGCTGCAAACCCAACCCTCCTACCCAAAATGTTAAAGTAAAGTTTAGTTAATTAGTTAAAGTTATGATAAAACAAAAAAATAAAATTAATTCAAGTTAATATAAAGTTTAAGTTAAGATAATTATTAGTGAAGCTTAAGATAAAATTTATCTACAGCTAAGTTAAATATGTGTTAAAGCTATTGTATAGTTATGTTGAGTTAAGTTAAAGTAAAATGGAAGTTAAATTAATGTTTAGATGAAGCTGACCTATAGTCAATAAAAGTTAGTTAAAGTTATGTTAATGTTACATAAAAGTTATGTTAATGTTTAGTTAAAGTTAAGTTCAAGTTAAGTTCAAGTTATTTCCAGGCAATTTCAGGGAAACTTCAGTTCTTGTCAGTTTTTGAAACTTGAAAGTTCTTGTTAAGATAAAATTAAATCAAAGTTAAATTAAATTAAGAAATAAAAGTTAATGTGTAGTTAAAAAGTTAAATAATAGTTGCAAACAAAGACAAAGGCTATAGTTATAGCTATAGTTATGAATATGGCTATGGCTATGGCCAGACTTGCAATTGCTCATTACAGCTAAAATGTTGATTTTTGGAATTATGAAACTATGAGATGCTATGATAATTTTTATTTGTAAGAAACAAGAATGGGTGGTAAAGTTTGTGTATGACATACACAATTTATAAATTTTGCTTTCAGAAGGTCACAACTAGCGATTTTATGATCTCTGATTGCTCGCTCATCACGTTGCTCATCGTTACAGCTAATCGCTATTGTGAACCTCTGAAAGTTAAATTAACACGTTTTATGTATCATACAAATACTTTACCTTCTCTTCTTGCACCTTGTCACTAAGAATTACCATTAACAAATTTCATAGCTTCATAAATCCAAAAATTAGCATTTTGGCTGTAATGAGCATTTGCAAGCTTGGCTATGGTTATGGCTATGGTTATGGCTATATCTGCTATGGTTATGGCTATGGCTATGACTATGGCTATGGCTATGACTTTGACTATGTCAATTTATCCAAAGAAAATTATCCAATTTTTCAAAAAAAACGTCGTTTAATATTCAAATTTTATTTAAATTAACTTTACAACATGTGTTGTGACTACTTCTCCGAGTTCACTATTAAAAAGGTATAAAAAGTAACAAGGACTAAAATGTGTTCCTTTGATTACTGAAAAATCCTGCTACCCTAGTTTGAAGATGTCAGAACTTGGGTTTAGGAAATAGATCTTATAACAGTAACGCACCACGTAAAGGTAATCTACCAGCGTTACTGGTGTATATCCAAAGCCAAAGACAAAGTTAATGACAAAGACAAAGACAAAGACAAAGACAAAGACAAAGACAAATACAAAGACAAATACAAAGACAAAGACAAAGACAAAGACAAAGACAAAGACAAAGGCACAGACAAAGACAAAGGCTATAGTTATGGCTTTAGTTATGGCTATGGCTATGGTTATGGCCAGACTTGCAATTGCTCATTACAGCTAAAATGTTAATTTTTGGAATTATGAAACTATGAGACACTATGATTTGAACATTTTCTGAAATGCAGGCAAGTTCAAAGATCGTGAGAGAAATTAACAGAACTTCATGGATGTTCGTAGATCTCTAGACTAATATGGAGTACTTTTGAAAAGTTCACAGAACTTTTAGGAAATTGGCAGGACTTCAGGGAAATTCACTGAACTTTAGGGAAGTTTGTAGATCTTCAGAAAATTGCAACAGAAGATCAGGAAATTTGATGATGATGATGATGGTCCCACCTCTTACCCCTACAAAGGTTTGAGCTGGACGATTGATTAATTAAGATAATTAATTATGACATTTTAACCAGGTTTGCAAACAAAATCGAACTGGTTACAGCTACAGATATAAATTCCCACTACAGTATACAGTTATTTTATCAAATGTTAAAATTAGTCCTCTATATCTGTATAACGCGCGCG
This sequence comes from Ochlerotatus camptorhynchus, assembly GCF_037179485.1. Lineage (NCBI taxonomy): Eukaryota > Metazoa > Arthropoda > Insecta > Diptera > Culicidae > Ochlerotatus > Ochlerotatus camptorhynchus. Next base: position 91,340 of record NW_027041486.1, read on the forward strand.
AGGCTAAAACTTTTGTAGACTACTTTTTTTTTTTTTTTTGACTACTACTATAAAACCAAATATTAAAAATCCATCATCACCATCGTAACGATCAAAATAGTTTTTTTTTTTTTTTTTTTTTTTGTAAGTCTACACATAAATTTTTAGAACTTGAATGTTCATTGAATTTCCGAGCGGTCCTCCGAACAGTGTTCTTCTTAGAATTTCCGAGGTAGGCTCGGAGATTCCAAGATTTTCATAGAACTTCCTAACAGATCGTAGAAATTCGAGAATGTTAAAAAAAAAACTTCCGAGATGGTCGTAAATATTCCAAGTTGTTCATAGAATTTCCAAGTAATACAAAAAACTTTCGATATGTTCAGAGAAACTTCAAGATGTTCATAAAACTTTCAAGCAGAAGTAATAACCTTAAAATAACTTTTTCTTCAACTCAACATAAAATTATCATTAAGTATCTTTAACATAACTTTAAAATAACTTAAACAAATATTTAGCATAATCTCACTATAGCCTAAACTTAACTTCAACTTATCATTGACTTAAATTAAACTCAACTTGATTTTATCTTAAGCAAAAGTTCAACTTTATTTTAACTAAACTTGAACTTGTAAGCTAAATTTTGTAACAAAAGAAACTTCACTTTAACTAATCTAAACATAAACTTAACTTTAAAGTTAATTTAAATTAACTTTGAATTCATTTTAACATAGCAAAAAACCTCCAAGTGAAGTGATTGTTGATACTTGCAGAAGTATCAAGCAGTACCAAAAACTTCCAAGAACTTCCAAAATATTCCAAGAACAGTCAATAAATTCCAAAAGCTTTCAACAACTTCCAAGAAGTCCACGAACTGGAGTTTTCCTGAATTTCCATGGAAATAACATTATTAAAACTTAAACTTAACACTTTTTTTAGTTTAAGCTTTATCATTACTTTACCAAATATTTAACCTTACTTTAGCTGAAAATTAACTTAACTTTAACTAAAGCTTTGCTAAACTTTAACTTTACAGTGTCTTAATTTTAATTCAACTTGAATAAACCTTTTTCTAAACTTTGACTTTAGTTAAACTTAACTTTATCTTATAAACTTTACGAAACTTTTAATAAACTTTAACACAGCTTCAACTAACTAGCTTATTTTAACAGTATCTTGACTTTTTCTTGGCTTTAACAAAATTTGAAAACATGATTACCTTACCTTTAACTAAACTTTAACTAAACCTTCAATAAACTTTAACTAAACTTTGACTCAACGTTAACTTAACTTGATATTTTCTGTAACATAACTTTAACAAATTAACTTCGCTATAATTTTAACCAGACATTACTTAACTTATCTGTAACTAAACGTTAACTGAAAGCAAAACAATAATGCTTCAACTTTACTTTAACATACGTTTAATATAATTTTAACAAAACTTTATGTTATTAACTAAACATAACTTTTAGTTTAACATAACTTCAACTTATATTGTACTGAGTTTTAACATAATTTTCTAATAATTTTAACTTAATTTTAACATATCATTGGCTTTAATTATAACTTAACTGAATTTTAACGAAACCTTCCCTAAACTTTAACTAAACTTTGGCTTAGTCTTAACTTAACTGGTTTTTATCTCTCATAAAACTTTGACATATATTTTACTAATTTAATTAACTCAACTATTACTTAACTTTTTAACTGCACATTAATTTTTATTTCTTAATTTAATTTAACTTTGGTTTAATTTTATCTTAACAAGAACTTTCAAGTTTCAAAAACAGACAAGAAATGAAGTTTCCCTGAAATTGCCTGGAAATAACTTGAACTTAACTTCAACTTAACTTTAACTAAACATTAACATGACTTTTATATAACTTTAACTTAACTTTAACTAATTAACTTTTATTGACTATAGGTCAGCTTCATCTAAACATTAACTTAACTTCCATTTTACTTTAACTTTACTCAACATAACTATAAAATAGCTTTAACACATATTTAACTTAGCTGTAGATAAATTTTATCTTAAGCTTCACTTATAATTATCTTAACTTAAACTTTATGTTAACTTAATTTAATTTTATTTTTTTGCTTTATCCTAACTTTAACTAATTAACTAAACTTTACTTTAACATTTTGGGTAAGAGGGTTGGGTTTGCAGCATAATTCGTAATGGTAAACTATAAGATGAATTAATGTCCTAACGATCATATACGAAGGATCTTAGGATTGAACCGACGGTCTTCTGCTCAGTAAGAATTTTAAGACTAGTCATAGCCAGAGCCAAAGCCATAGACAAAGGCAAAAACAATACAAAAAACAAGACAAAAAAACAAGACGAAAAACAAGACAAAAACAAAGACAAAGGCTATAGTTATGGCTATAGTTATGACTATGGCTATGGCTATGGCCAGACTTGCAATTGCTCATTATAGCTAAAATGTTAATTTTTGAAATTATGAAACTATGAGATACTATGATAATTTTTATTTGTAAGAAACAAGAATGGGTGGTAAAGTTTGTGTATGACATACACAATTTATCAATTTTGCTTTCAGAAGGTCACAACTAGCGATTTTATGATCTCTGATTGCTCGCTCATCACGTTGCTCATCGTTACAGCTAATCGCTATTGTGAACCTCTGAAGGCTAAATTAACACGTTTTATGTATCATACAAATACTTTACCTTCTCTTCTTGCATCTTGTCACTAAGAATTACCATTAACAAATTTCATAGCTTCATAAATCGAAAAATAAGCATTTTGGCTGTAATGAGCATTTGCAAGCTTGGCTTTGGTTATGGCTATGGTTATGGCTATGGCTATGGCTATGGCTATGGCTATGGCTATGGCTATGGCTATGGCTATGGCTATGGCTATGGCTATGGCTATGGCTATGGCTAGTCTTAAAATTCTTACTGAGCAGAAGACCGTCGGTTCAATCCTAAGATCCTTCGTATATGATCGTTAGGACATTAATTCATCTTATAGTTTACCATTACGAATTATGCTGCAAACCCAACCCTATTACCCAAAATGTTAAAGTAAAGTTTAGTTAATTAGTTAAAGTTATGATAAAACAAAAAAATAAAATTAATTCAAGTTAATATAAAGTTTAATTTAAGATAATTATTAGTGAAGCTTAAGATAAAATTTATCTACAGCTAAGTTAAATATGTGTTAAAGCTATTTTATAGTTATGTTGAGTTAAGTTAAAGTAAAATGGAAGTTAAATTAATGTTTAGATGAAGCTGACCTATAGTCAATAAAAGTTAGTTAAAGTTATGTTAATGTTATATAAAAGTTATGTTAATGTTTAGTTAAAGTTAAGTTCAAGTTAAGTTCAAGTTATTTCCAGGCAATTTCAGGGAAACTTCAGTTCTTGTCAGTTTTTGAAACTTGAAAGTTCTTGTTAAGATAAAATTAAATCAAAGTTAAATTAAATTAAGAAATAAAAGTTAATGTGTAGTTAAAAAGTTAAATAATAGTTGCAAACAAAGACAAAGGCTATAGTTATAGCTATAGTTATGAATATGGCTATGGCTATGGCCAGACTTTCAATTGCTCATTACAGCTAAAATGTTGATTTTTGGAATTATGAAACTATGAGATGCTATGATAATTTTTATTTGTAAGAAACAAGAATGGGTGGTAAAGTTTGTGTATGACATACACAATTTATAAATTTTGCTTTCAGAAGGTCACAACTAGCGATTTTATGATCTCTGATTGCTCGCTCATCACGTTGCTCATCGTTACAGCTAATCGCTATTGTGAACCTCTGAAAGCTTAATTAACACGTTTTATGTATCATACAAATACTTTACCTTCTCTTCTTGCACCTTGTCACTAAGAATTACCATTAACAAATTTCATAGCTTCATAAATCCAAAAATTAGCATTTTGGCTGTAATGAGCATTTGCAAGCTTGGCTATGGTTATGACTATGGTTATGGCTATATCTGCTATGGTTATGGCTATGGCTATGACTATGGCTATGGCTATGACTTTGACTATGTCAATTTATCCAAAGAAAATTATCCAATTTTTAAAAAAAACGTCGTTTAATATTCAAATTTTATTTAAATTAACTTTACAACATGTGTTGTGACTACTTCTCCGAGTTCACTATTAAAAAGGTATAAAAAGTAACAAGGACTAAAATGTGTTCCTTTGATTACTGAAAAATCCTGCTACCCTAGTTTGAAGATGTCAGAACTTGGGTTTAGGAAATAGATCTTATAACAGTAACGCACCACGTAAAGGTAATCTACCAGCGTTACTGGTGTATATCCAAAGCCAAAGACAAAGTTAATGACAAAGACAAAGACAAAGACAAAGACAAAGACAAAGACAAATACAAAGACAAAGACAAATACAAAGACAAAGACAAAGACAAAGACAAAGACAAAGACAAAGACAAAGACAAAGGCACAGACAAAGGCTATAGTTATGGCTTTAGTTATGGCTATGGCTATGGTTATGGCCAGACTTGCAATTGCTCATTACAGCTAAAATGTTAATTTTTGGAATTATGAAACTATGAGACACTATGATTTGAACATTTTCTGAAATGCAGGCAAGTTCAAAGATCGTGAGAGAAATTAACAGAACTTCATGGATGTTCGTAGATCTCTAGACTAATATGGAGTACTTTTGAAAAGTTCACAGAACTTTTAGGAAATTGGCAGGACTTCAGGGAAATTCACTGAACTTTAGGGAAGTTTGTAGATCTTCAGAAAATTGCAACAGAAGATCAGGAAATTTGATGATGATGATGATGTTCCCACCTCTTACCCCTACAAAGGTTTGAGCTGGACGATTGATTAATTAAGATAATTAATTATGACATTTTAACCAGGTTTGCAAACAAAATCGAACTGGTTACAGCTACAGATATAAATTCCCACTACAGTATACAGTTATTTTATCAAATGTTAAAATTAGTCCTCTATATCTGTATAACGCGCGCGAGGCTCAAACTTTTGTAGACTACTTTCTTTTTTTTTTTTTGACTACTACTATAAAACCAAATATTAAAAATCCATCATCACCATCGTAACGATCAAAATAGTTTTTTTTTTTTTTTTTTTTTTTTGTAAGTCTACACATAAATTTTTAGAACTTGAATGTTCATTGAATTTCCGAGCGGTCCTCCGAACAGTGTTCTTCTTAGAATTTCCGAGGTGGGCTCGGAGATTCCAAGATTTTCATAGAACTTCCTAACAGATCGTAGAAATTCGAGAATGTTAAAAAAAAACTTCAGAGATGGTCGTAAATATTCCAAGTTGTTCATAGAATTTCCAAGTAATACAAAAAACTTTCGATATGTTCAGAGAAACTTCAAGATGTTCATAAAACTTTCAAGCAGAAGTAATAACCTTAAAATAACTTTTTCTTCAACTCAACATAAAATTATCATTAAGTATCTTTAACATAACTTTAAAATAACTTAAACAAATATTTAGCATAATATCACTATAGCCTAAACTTAACTTCAACTTATCATTGACTTAAATTAAACTCAACTTGATTTTATCTTAAGCAAAAGTTCAACTTTATTTTAACTAAACTTGAACTTGTAAGCTAAATTTTGTAACAAAAGAAACTTCACTTTAACTAATCTAAACATAAACTTAACTTTAAAGTTAATTTAAATTAACTTTGAATTCATTTTAACATAGCAAAAAACCTCCAAGTGAAGTGATTGTTGATACTTGCAGAAGTATCAAGCAGTACCAAAAACTTCCAAGAACTTCCAAAATATTCCAAGAACAGTCAATAAATTCCAAAAGCTTTCAACAACTTCCAAGAAGTCCACGAACTGGAGTTTTCCTGAATTTCCATGGAAATAACATTATTAAAACTTAAACTTAACACTTTTTTTAGTTTAAGCTTTATCATTACTTTACCAAATATTTAACCTAACTTTAGCTGAAAATTAACTTAACTTTAACTAAAGCTTTGCTAAACTTTAACTTTACAGTGTCTTAATTAATTCAACTTGAATAAACCTTTTTCTAAACTTTGACTTTAGTTAAACTTAACTTTATCTTATAAACTTTACGAAACTTTTAATAAACTTTAACACAGCTTCAACTAACTAGCTTATTTTAACAGTATCTTGACTTTTTCTTGGCTTTAACAAAATTTGAAAACATGATTACCTTACCTTTAACTAAACTTTAACTAAACCTTCAATAAACTTTAACTAAACTTTGACTCAACGTTAACTTAACTTGATATTTTCTGTAACATAACTTTAACAAATTAACTTCGCTATAATTTTAACCAGACATTACTTAACTTATCTGTAACTAAACGTTAACTGAAAGCAAAACAATAATGCTTCAACTTTACTTAAACATACGTTTAATATAATTTTAACAAAACTTTATGTTATTAACTAAACATAACTTTTAGTTTAACATAACTTCAACTTATATTGTACTGAGTTTTAACATAATTTTCTAATAATTTTAACTTAATTTTAACATATCATTGGCTTTAATTATAACTTAACTGAATTTTAACGAAACCTTCCCTAAACTTTAACTAAACTTTGGCTTAGTCTTAACTTAACTGGTTTTTATCTCTCATAAAACTTTGACATATATTTTACTAATTTAATTAACTCAACTATTACTTAACTTTTTAACTGCACATTAATTTTTATTTCTTAATTTAATTTAACTTTGGTTTAATTTTATCTTAACAAGAACTTTCAAGTTTCAAAAACTGACAAGAAATGAAGTTTCCCTGAAATTGCCTGGAAATAACTTGAACTTAACTTCAACTTAACTTTAACTAAACATTAACATGACTTTTATATAACTTTAACTTAACTTTAACTAATTAACTTTTATTGACTATAGGTCAGCTTCATCTAAACATTAACTTAACTTCCATTTTACTTTAACTTTACTCAACATAACTATAAAATAGCTTTAACACATATTTAACTTAGCTGTAGATAAATTTTATCTTAAGCTTCACTTATAATTATCTTAACTTAAACTTTATATTAACTTAATTTAATTTTATTTTTTTGTTTTATCATAACTTTAACTAATTAACTAAACTTTACTTTAACATTTTGGGTAAGAGGGTTGGGTTTGCAGCATAATTCGTAATGGTAAACTATAAGATGAATTAATGTCCTAACGATCATATACGAAGGATCTTAGGATTGAACCGACGGTCTTCTGCTCAGTAAGAATTTTAAGACTAGTCATAGCCAGAGCCAAAGCCATAGACAAAGACAAAAACAATACAAAAAACAAGACAAAAAAACAAGACGAAAAACAAGACAAAAACAAAGACAAAGGCTATAGTTATGGCTATAGTTATGACTATGGCTATGGCTATGGCCAGACTTGCAATTGCTCATTATAGCTAAAATGTTAATTTTTGGAATTATGAAACTATGAGATACTATGATAATTTTTATTTGTAAGAAACAAGAATGGGTGGTAAAGTTTGTGTATGACATACACAATTTATCAATTTTGCTTTCAGAAGGTCACAACTAGCGATTTTATGATCTCTGATTGCTCGCTCATCACGTTGCTCATCGTTACAGCTAATCGCTATTGTGAACCTCTGAAGGCTAAATTAACACGTTTTATGTATCATACAAATACTTTACCTTCTCTTCTTGCACCTTGTCACTAAGAATTACCATTAACAAATTTCATAGCTTCATAAATCCAAAAATTAGCATTTTGGCTGTAATGAGCATTTGCAAGCTTGGCTATGACTATGGCTATGGCTATGACTTTGACTATGTCAATTTATCCAAAGAAAATTATCCAATTTTTCAAAAAAACGTCGTTTAATATTCAAATTTTATTTAAATTAACTTTACAACATGTGTTGTGACTACTTCTCCGAGTTCACTATTAAAAAGGTATAAAAAGTAACAAGGACTAAAATGTGTTCCTTTGATTACTGAAAAATCCTGCTACCCTAGTTTGAAGATGTCAGAACTTGGGTTTAGGAAATAGATCTTATAACAGTAACGCACCACGTAAAGGTAATCTACCAGCGTTACTGGTGTATATCCAAAGCCAAAGACAAAGTTAATGACAAAGACAAAGACAAAGACAAAGACAAAGACAAAGACAAAGACAAATACAAAGACAAATACAAAGACAAAGACAAAGACAAAGACAAAGACAAAGACAAAGGCACAGACAAAGACAAAGGCTATAGTTATGGCTTTAGTTATGGCTATGGCTATGGTTATGGCCAGACTTGCAATTGCTCATTACAGCTAAAATGTTAATTTTTGGAATTATGAAACTATGAGACACTATGATTTGAACATTTTCTGAAATGCAGGCAAGTTCAAAGATCGTGAGAGAAATTAACAGAACTTCATGGATGTTCGTAGATCTCTAGACTAATATGGAGTACTTTTGAAAAGTTCACAGAACTTTTAGGAAATTGGCAGGACTTCAGGGAAATTCACTGAACTTTAGGGAAGTTTGTAGATCTTCAGAAAATTGCAACAGAAGATCAGGAAATTTGATGATGATGATGATGGTCCCACCTCTTACCCCTACAAAGGTTTGAGCTGGACGATTGATTAATTAAGATAATTAATTATGACATTTTAACCAGGTTTGCAAACAAAATCGAACTGGTTACAGCTACAGATATAAATTCCCACTACAGTATACAGTTATTTTATCAAATGTTAAAATTAGTCCTCTATATCTGTATAACGCGCGCGAGGCTCAAACTTTTGTAGACTACTTTCTTTTTTTTTTTTGACTACTACTATAAAACCAAATATTAAAAATCCATCATCACCATCGTAACGATCAAAATAGTTTTTTTTTTTTTTTTTTTTTTGTAAGTCTACACATAAATTTTTAGAACTTGAATGTTCATTGAATTTCCGAGCGGTCCTCCGAACAGTGTTCTTCTTAGAATTTCCGAGGTAGGCTCGGAGATTCCAAGATTTTCATAGAACTTCCTAACAGATCGTAGAAATTCGAGAATGTTAAAAAAAAAAACTTCCGAGATGGTCGTAAATATTCCAAGTTGTTCATAGAATTTCCAAGTAATACAAAAAACTTTCGATATGTTCAGAGAAACTTCAAGATGTTCATAAAACTTTCAAGCAGAAGTAATAACCTTAAAATAACTTTTTCTTCAACTCAACATAAAATTATCATTAAGTATCTTTAACATAACTTTAAAATAACTTAAACAAATATTTAGCATAATATCACTATAGCCTAAACTTAACTTCAACTTATCATTGACTTAAATTAAACTCAACTTGATTTTATCTTAAGCAAAAGTTCAACTTTATTTTAACTAAACTTGAACTTGTAAGCTAAATTTTGTAACAAAAGAAACTTCACTTTAACTAATCTAAACATAAACTTAACTTTAAAGTTAATTTAAATTAACTTTGAATTCATTTTAACATAGCAAAAAACCTCCAAGTGAAGTGATTGTTGATACTTGCAGAAGTATCAAGCAGTACCAAAAACTTCCAAGAACTTCCAAAATATTCCAAGAACAGTCAATAAATTCCAAAAGCTTTCAACAACTTCCAAGAAGTCCACGAACTGGAGTTTTCCTGAATTTCCATGGAAATAACATTATTAAAACTTAAACTTAACACTTTTTTTAGTTTAAGCTTTATCATTACTTTACCAAATATTTAACCTAACTTTAGCTGAAAATTAACTTAACTTTAACTAAAGCTTTGCTAAACTTTAACTTTACAGTGTCTTAATTTTAATTCAACTTGAATAAACCTTTTTCTAAACTTTGACTTTAGTTAAACTTAACTTTATCTTATAAACTTTACGAGACTTTTAATAAACTTTAACACAGCATCAACTAACTAGCTTATTTTAACAGTATCTTGACTTTTTCTTGGCTTTAACAAAATTTGAAAACATGATTACCTTACCTTTAACTAAACTTTAACTAAACCTTCAATAAACTTTAACTAAACTTTGACTCAACGTTAACTTAACTTGATATTTTCTGTAACATAACTTTAACAAATTAACTTCGCTATAATTTTAACCAGACATTACTTAACTTATCTGTAACTAAACGTTAACTGAAAGCAAAACAATAATGCTTCAACTTTACTTTAACATACGTTTAATATAATTTTAACAAAACTTTATGTTATTAACTAAACATAACTTTTAGTTTAACATAACTTCAACTTATATTGTACTGAGTTTTAACATAATTTTCTAATAATTTTAACTTAATTTTAACATATCATTGGCTTTAATTATAACTTAACTGAATTTTAACGAAACCTTCCCTAAACTTTAACTAAACTTTGGCTTAGTCTTAACTTAACTGGTTTTTATCTCTCATAAAACTTTGACATATATTTTACTAATTTAATTAACTCAACTATTACTTAACTTTTTAACTGCACATTAATTTTTATTTCTTAATTTAATTTAACTTTGGTTTAATTTTATCTTAACAAGAACTTTCAAGTTTCAAAAACTGACAAGAAATGAAGTTTCCCTGAAATTGCCTGGAAATAACTTGAACTTAACTTCAACTTAACTTTAACTTAACATTAACATGACTTTTATATAACTTTAACTTAACTTTAACTAATTAACTTTTATTGACTATAGGTCAGCTTCATCTAAACATTAACTTAACTTCCATTTTACTTTAACTTTACTCAACATAACTATAAAATAGCTTTAACACATATTTAACTTAGCTGTAGATAAATTTTATCTTAAGCTTCACTTATAATTATCTTAACTTAAACTTTATATTAACTTAATTTAATTTTATTTTTTTGCTTTATCCTAACTTTAACTAATTAACTAAACTTTACTTTAACATTTTGGGTAAGAGGGTTGGGTTTGCAGCATAATTCGTAATGGTAAACTATAAGATGAATTAATGTCCTAACGATCATATACGAAGGATCTTAGGATTGAACCGACGGTCTTCTGCTCAGTAAGAATTTTAAGACTAGTCATAGCCAGAGCCAAAGCCATAGACAAAGACAAAAACAATACAAAAAACAAGACAAAAAAACAAGACGAAAAACAAGACAAAAACAAAGACAAAGGCTATAGTTATGGCTATAGTTATGACTATGGCTATGGCTATGGCCAGACTTGCAATTGCTCATTATAGCTAAAATGTTAATTTTTGGAATTATGAAACTATGAGATACTATGATAATTTTTATTTGTAAGAAACAAGAATGGGTGGTAAAGTTTGTGTATGACATACACAATTTATCAATTTTGCTTTCAGAAGGTCACAACTAGCGATTTTATGATCTCTGATTGCTCGCTCATCACGTTGCTCATCGTTACAGCTAATCGCTATTGTGAACCTCTGAAGGCTAAATTAACACGTTTTATGTATCATACAAATACTTTACCTTCTCTTCTTGCATCTTGTCACTAAGAATTACCATTAACAAATTTCATAGCTTCATAAATTGAAAAATAAGCATTTTGGCTGTAATGAGCATTTGCAAGCTTGGCTTTGGTTATGGCTATGGCTATGGCTATGGCTATGGCTATGGCTATGGCTATGGCTATGGCTATGGCTAGTCTTAAAATTCTTACTGAGCAGAAGACCGTCGGTTCAATCCTAAGATCCTTCGTACATGATCGTTAGGACATTAATTCATCTTATAGTTTACCATTACGAATTATGCTGCAAACCCAACCCTCCTACCCAAAATGTTAAAGTAAAGTTTAGTTAATTAGTTAAAGTTATGATAAAACAAAAAAATAAAATTAATTCAAGTTAATATAAAGTTTAAGTTAAGATAATTATTAGTGAAGCTTAAGATAAAATTTATCTACAGCTAAGTTAAATATGTGTTAAAGCTATTTTATAGTTATGTTGAGTTAAGCTAAAGTAATATGGAAGTTAAATTAATGTTTAGATGAAGCTGACCTATAGTCAATAAAAGTTAGTTAAAGTTATGTTAATGTTATATAAAAGTTATGTTAATGTTTAGTTAAAGTTAAGTTCAAGTTAAGTTCAAGTTATTTCCAGGCAATTTCAGGGAAACTTCAGTTCTTGTCAGTTTTTGAAACTTGAAAGTTCTTGTTAAGATAAAATTAAACCAAAGTTAAATTAAATTAAGAAATAAAAGTTAATGTGTAGTTAAAAAGTTAAATAATAGTTGCAAACAAATACAAAGGCTATAGTTATAGCTATAGTTATGAATATGGCTATGGCTATAGCCAGACTTGCAATTGCTCATTACAGCTAAAATGTTGATTTTTGGAATTATGAAACTATGAGATGCTATGATAATTTTTATTTGTAAGAAACAAGAATGGGTGGTAAAGTTTGTGTATGACATACACAATTTATAAATTTTGCTTTCAGAAGGTCACAACTAGCGATTTTATGATCTCTGATTGCTCGCTCATCACGTTGCTCATCGTTACAGCTAATCGCTATTGTGAACCTCTGAAAGCTAAATTAACACGTTTTATGTATCATACAAATACTTTACCTTCTCTTCTTGCACCTTGTCACTAAGAATTACCATTAACAAATTTCATAGCTTCATAAATCCAAAAATTAGCATTTTGGCTGTAATGAGCATTTGCAAGCTTGGCTATGGTTATGGCTATGGTTATGGCTATATCTGCTATGGTTATGGCTATGGCTATGACTATGGCTATGGCTATGACTTTGACTATGTCAATTTATCCAAAGAAAATTATCCAATTTTTCAAAAAAAACGTCGTTTAATATTCAAATTTTATTTAAATTAACTTTACAACATGTGTTGTGACTACTTCTCCGAGTTCACTATTAAAAAGGTATAAAAAGTAACAAGGACTAAAATGTGTTCCTTTGATTACTGAAAAATCCTGCTACCCTAGTTTGAAGATGTCAGAACTTGGGTTTAGGAAATAGATCTTATAACAGTAACGCACCACGTAAAGGTAATCTACCAGCGTTACTGGTGTATATCCAAAGCCAAAGACAAAGTTAATGACAAAGACAAAGACAAAGACAAAGACAAAGACAAAGACAAAGACAAAGACAAATACAAAGACAAATACAAAGACAAAGACAAAGACAAAGACAAAGACAAAGACAAAGGCACAGACAAAGACAAAGGCTATAGTTATGGCTTTAGTTATGGCTATGGCTATGGTTATGGCCAGACTTGCAATTGCTCATTACAGCTAAAATGTTAATTTTTGGAATTATGAAACTATGAGACACTATGATTTGAACATTTTCTGAAATGCAGGCAAGTTCAAAGATCGTGAGAGAAATTAACAGAACTTCATGGATGTTCGTAGATCTCTAGACTAATATGGAGTACTTTTGAAAAGTTCACAGAACTTTTAGGAAATTGGCAGGACTTCAGGGAAATTCATTGAACTTTAGGGAAGTTTGTAGATCTTCAGAAAATTGCAACAGAAGATCAGGAAATTTGATGATGATGATGATGGTCCCACCTCTTACCCCTACAAAGGTTTGAGCTGGACGATTGATTAATTAAGATAATTAATTATGACATTTTAACCAGGTTTGCAAACAAAATCGAACTGGTTACAGCTACAGATATAAATTCCCACTACAGTATACAGTTATTTTATCAAATGTTAAAATTAGTCCTCTATATCTGTATAACGCGCGCGAGGCTCAAACTTTTGTAGACTACTTTCTTTTTTTTTTGACTACTACTATAAAACCAAATATTAAAAATCCATCATCACCATCGTAACGATCAAAATATTTTTTTTTTTTTTTTGTAAGTCTACACATAAATTTTTAGAACTTGAATGTTCATTGAATTTCCGAGCGGTCCTCCGAACAGTGTTCTTCTTAGAATTTCCGAGGTAGGCTCGGAGATTCCAAGATTTTCATAGAACTTCCTAACAGATCGTAGAAATTCGAGAATGTTAAAAAAAAAACTTCCGAGATGGTCGTAAATATTCCAAGTTGTTCATAGAATTTCCAAGTAATACAAAAAACTTTCGATATGTTCAGAGAAACTTCAAGATGTTCATAAAACTTTCAAGCAGAAGTAATAACCTTAAAATAACTTTTTCTTCAACTCAACATAAAATTATCATTAAGTATCTTTAACATAACTTTAAAATAACTTAAACAAATATTTAGCATAATATCACTATAGCCTAAACTTAACTTCAACTTATCATTGACTTAAATTAAACTCAACTTGATTTTATCTTAAGCAAAAGTTCAACTTTATTTTAACTAAACTTGAACTTGTAAGCTAAATTTTGTAACAAAAGAAACTTCACTTTAACTAATCTAAACATAAACTTAACTTTAAAGTTAATTTAAATTAACTTTGAATTCATTTTAACATAGCAAAAAACCTCCAAGTGAAGTGATTGTTGATACTTGCAGAAGTATCAAGCAGTACCAAAAACTTCCAAGAACTTCCAAAATATTCCAAGAACAGTCAATAAATTCCAAAAACTTTCAACAACTTCCAAGAAGTCCACGAACTGGAGTTTTCCTGAGTTTCCATGGAAATAACATTAATAAAACTTAAACTTAACACTTTTTTAAATTATAGCTTTATCATTACTTTAACAAATATTTAACCTAACTTTAACTGAAAATTAACTTAACTTTAACTAAACCTTCGCTTAACTTTAACTTAACAGTGTCTTTATTTTAATTCATTTTGAGTTTATCTTTATCTAACTTATTTTAACAGTTTCTCAACTTTTTCTCGCCTTTAACATAATTTTAAAAAATCATTTCCTTAACTTTAACTAAACGTTCAATAAACTTCAACAAAACTTTGACTCAATATTAACCTAACTTGATATTTTCTTTATCATAAATTTAACAAATTAATTTCGCTATAATTTTAACCAAACATAACTAAACGTTAACTGAAAGCCAAGCAATAATACTTCAACTTAACTTTAAAATATGTTTAATATAACTTTAACAAAACTTTATCTTACTAACTAAACATAACTTTTAGTTTAACATAACTTCAATTTATATTGTACTGAGCTTAAGCATAATTTTTTTATTTTTTTCTAAATTTTAACATATTATTGACTTTAACTATACCTTAACTGAATTTTAACGAAACCTTCACTGAACTTTAACTAAACTTTGGCTTAATTTTAATTTAATTAATTCAACTATAACTTAACTTTTAAATTATACATTAACTTTTATTTCTTAATTTAAGTTAACTTTGGTATAATTTTATCTTAACAAGAACTTTCAAGGTCAAAGTCATGGTCATAGTCATGGTCATAGTCATGGTCATAGTCATGGTCATAGTCATGGACATAGTCATAACCGTAGACAAAGACAAAGACAAAGACAAAGAAATAGAAAAACACAAAGACAACTGCTTTGGTTATGACTATGGTTATGGTATTGGCTATGACTATGTCAATTTATCCAAAGAAGATTATCCAATCTTTCAAAAAAAATGGTGTTTAATTTTCAAATTTAATTTAAATTAACTTAAAAACTCAACATGCATTGTGACTACTTCTCCGAGTCATGTCACTATTAAAAAGGCAGAAAAAGTAACAAGGACTTAAATGTGTTCCTTTGATTACTGAAAAATCCTGTTCCCCTAGTTTGAAGATGTCAGGACTAGGGTTTAGGAAATAGATCTTATAACCAAGCTTGCAAATGCTCATTACAGCTAAAATGCTATTTTTCGGATTTATGAAGGTATGAAATAGTTTAATGGTAATTATTATTGACAAGATGCAAGAAGAGTAGGTAAAGTATTTGTATGATACATAAAACTTGTTAATTAAGCCTTTAGAGAGTCACAATAGCGATTAGCTGTAACGATGAGCAACGTGATGAGCGAGCAATCAGAGATCATAAAATCGCTAGTTGTGACCTTCTGAAAGCAAAATTGATACATTGTGTATGTCATACACAAACTTTACCACCCATTCTTGCTTCTTACAAATAAAAACTATAATTATAGTATCTCATAGTTTCATAATTTCTAAAAATTAGCATTTTAGCAGTAATGAGCAATTGCAAGCCTGCAACAGTAACACACCACGTGAAGGTAATCTACAAGTGTTACTGGTGTAAAGCCAAAGCCAAAGACAATAACAAAGACAAATACAAAGACTAAGACAAATACAAAGACTAAAACAAAGATAAGGATAAAAAAAAAAGATATAGACAAAGACAAAGCCATGGACATAGATATTGACATAATCATAGTTAGTCATAGTTATATTCATAGTCATATTCATAGACATAGTCATAGTCATAGTCATGGTCATAGTCATGGTCATAGTCATGGTCATAGTCATAGTCATAGTCATAGTCATAGTCATAGTCATAGTCATAGTCATAGTCATGGTCATAGTAATAGTCATAGTCATAGTCATATAGTCATAGTCATAGTCATAGTCATATAGTCATAGTCATAGTCATAGTCATAGTCATAGTCATAGTCATAGTCATAGTCATAGTCATAGTCATAGTCATAGTCATAGTCATAGTCATAGTCATAGTCATAGTCATAGTCATAGTCATAGTCATAGTCATAGTCATAGTCATGGTCATGGTCATAGTCATAGTCATAGTCATAGTCATAGTCATAGTCATAGTCATAGTCATAGTCATAGGCTTAATCATAGTCATAGTCATGTCATAGTCATAGCTATAATCAAAGTCATAGTCATAGTCAATTTTCAAATTTAATTTACATTAACTTTACAATTCAACATGCATTGTGACTACTTCTCCGAGTCTTGTCACTAATAAAAAGGCATAAAAAGTAGCAAGGACTTAAATGTGTTCCTCTGATTACTGAAAAATCCTGTTCCCCTAGTTTGAAGATGTCAGGACTAGGGTTTAGGAAATAGATCTTATAACCAAGCTTGCAAATGCTCATTACAGCTAAAATGCTATTTTTCGGATTTATGAAGGTATGAAATAGTTTAATGGTAATTATTATTGACAAGATGCAAGAAGAGTAGGTAAAGTATTTGTATGATACATAAAACTTGTTAATTAAGCCTTTAGAGAGTCACAATAGCGATTAGCTGTAACGATGAGCAACGTGATGAGCGAGCAATCAGAGATCATAAAATCGCTAGTTGTGACCTTCTGAAAGCAAAATTGATACATTGTGTATGTCATACACAAACTTTACCACCCATTCTTGCTTCTTACAAATAAAAACTATCATTATTGTATCTCATAGTTTCATAATTTCTAAAAATTAGCATTTTAGCAGTAATGAGCAATTGCAAGCCTGCAACAGTAACACACCACGTGAAGGTAATCTACAAGTGTTACTGGTGTAAAGCCAAAGCCAAAGACAATAACAAAGACAAATACAAAGACTAAGACAAATACAAAGACTAAAACAAAGATAAGGATAAAAAAAAAGATATAGACAAAGACAAAGCCATGGACATAGATATTGACATAATCATAGTTAGTCATAGTTATATTCATAGTCATATTCATAGACATAGTCATAGTCATAGTCATGGTCATAGTCATGGTCATAGTCATAGTCATGTTAGCAAACGTTCAACTTTATTTTAACTAAACTTGAACTTGTATGCTAAACTTTGCAATTAAAGACACTTCACTTTAACTAAACTAAAGCTTCAACTCAACATAAACTTAACTTTAAATCAACTTTAAATTACCTTTGAATGAATTTTAACATAGCAAGAACTTCCAAGTGAAATGATTCTTGATACTTACAGAAGTTTCAAGAAATATCAAAAACTTCCAAGAACTTCCAAAATATTCCAAGAACAGTCAATAAATTTCAAAAGCTTTCAACAACTTCCAAGAAGTCCACGAACTGGAGTTTTCCTGAATTTCCATGGAAATATCATTAATATAACTTAAACTAAACACTTTTTTAAGTTATAGCTTTATCATTACTTTAACAAATATTTAACCTAACTTTTACTGAAAATTAACTTAACTTTAACTAAACCTTCGCTTAACTTTAACTTAACAGTGTCTTTATTTTAATTCAACTTGAGTTTATCTTTATCTAACTTATTTTAACAGTTTCTCAACTTTTTCTCGCCTTTAACATAATTTTAAAAAATCATTTCCTTAACTTTAACTAAACGTTCAATAAACTTCAACAAAACTTTGACTCAATATTAACCTAACTTGATATTTTCTTTATCATAAATTTAACAAATTAATTTCGCTATAATTTTAACCAAACATTACTAAACGTTAACTGAAAACCAAGCAATAATACTTCAACTTAACTTTAAAATATGTTTAATATAACTTTAACAAAACTTTATCTTACTAACTAAACATAACTTTTAGTTTAACATAACTTCAATTTATATTGTACTGAGCTTAAGCATAATTGTTTTATTTTTTTCTAAATTTTAACATATTATTGACTTTAACTATACCTTAACTGAATTTTAACGAAACCTTCACTGAACTTTAACTAAACTTTGGCTTAATTTTAATTTAATTAATTCAACTATAACTTAACTTTTAAATTATACATTAACTTTTATTTCTTAATTTAAGTTAACTTTGGTATAATTTTATCTTAACAAGAACTTTCAAGGTCATAGCCATGATCATAGTCATGGACATAGTCATAACCGTAGACAAAGACAAAGACAAAGAAATAGAAAAAACACAAAGACAACTGCTTTGGTTATGACTATAGTTATGGTATTGGCTATGACTATGTCAATTTATCCAAAGAAGATTATCCAATCTTTCAAAAAAAATGGTGTTTAATTTTCAAATTTAATTTAAATTAACTTAAAAACTCAACATGCATTGTGACTACTTCTCCGAGTCATGTCACTATTAAAAAGGCAGAAAAAGTAACAAGGACTTAAATGTGTTCCTTTGATTACTGAAAAATCCTGTTCCCCTAGTTTGAAGATGTCAGGACTAGGGCTTAGGAAATAGATCTTATAACCAAGCTTGCAAATGCTCATTACAGCTAAAATGCTATTTTTCGAATTTATGAAGGTATGAAATATTTTAATGGTAATTCTTTTTGACAAGATGCAAGAAGAGAAGGTAAAGTATGTATATGATACATAAAACTTGTTAATTAAGCCTTTAGAGAGTCACAATAGCGATTAGCTGTAACGATGAGCAACGTGATGAGCGAGCAATCAGAGATCATAAAATCGCTAGTTGTGACCTTCTGAAAGCAAAATTGATACATTGTGTATGTCATACACAAACTTTACCACCCATTCTTGCTTCTTACAAATAAAAACTATCATTATAGTATCTCATAGTTTCATAATTTCTAAAAATTAGCATTTTAGCAGTAATGAGCAATTGCAAGCCTGCAACAGTAACACACCACGTGAAGGTAATCTACAAGTGTTACTGGTGTAAAGCCAAAGCCAAAGACAATAACAAAGACAAATACAAAGACTAAGACAAATACAAAGACTAAAACAAAGATAAGGATAAAAAAAAGATACAGACAAAGACAAAGCCATGGACATTGACATTGACATAGTCATAGTTATAGTCATAGTTATAGTCATAGTCATAGTCATAGTCATAGTCATAGTCATAGTCATAGTCATAGTCATAGTCATAGTCATAGTCATAGTCATAGTCATAGTCATAGTCATAGTCATAGTCATAGTCATAGTCATAGTCATAGTCATAGTCATAGTCATAGTCATAGTCATAGTCATAGTCATAGTCATAGTCATAGTCATAGTCATAGTCATAGTCATAGTCATAGTCATAGTCATAGTCATAGTCATAGTCATATAGTCATAGTCATAGTCATATAGTCATAGTCATAGTCATATACTCATAGTCATAGTCATAGTCATAGTCATAGTCATAGTCATAGTCATAGTCATAGTCATAGTCATAGTCATAGTCATAGTCATAGTCATAGTCATGGTCATGGTCATAGTCATGGTCATAGTCATAGTCATGTTAGCAAACGTTCAACTTTATTTTAACTAAACTTGAACTTGTATGCTAAACTTTGCAATTAAAGACACTTCACTTTAACTAAACTAAAGCTTCAACTCAACATAAACTTAACTTTAAATCAACTTTAAATTACCTTTGAATGAATTTTAACATAGCAAGAACTTCCAAGTGAAATGATTCTTGATACTTACAGAAGTTTCAAGATATATCAAAAACTTCCAAGAACTCCCAAAATTTTCCAAGAACAGTTAATAAATTTCAAAAGCTTTCAACAACTTCCAAGAAGTCCACGAACTGGAGTTTTCCTGAATTTCCATGGAAATATCATTAATATAACTTAAACTAAACACTTTTTAAGTTATAGCTTTATCATTACTTTAACAAATATTTAACCTAACTTTTACTGAAAATTAACTTAACTTTAACTAAACCTTCGCTTAACTTTAACTTAACAGTGTCTTTATTTTAATTCAACTTGAATAAACCTTTATCAAAATTTTGACTTTATTTAAACTTTTAACAGTTTCTTAACTTTTTCTTGGCTTTAACATAATTTAAAAAAAAAATCATTTCCTTAACTTTAACTAAACTTTAACTAAACGTTCAATAAACTTTAACAAAACTTTGACTCAATGTTAAACTTAACTTGATATTTTCTTTATCATAAATTTAACAAATTAATTTCGCTATAATTTTAACCAAACATAACTAAACGTTAACTGAAAGCCAAACAATAATACTTCAACTTAACTTTAAAATATGTTTAATATAACTTTAACAAAACTTTATCTTACTAACTAAACATAACTTTTAGTTTAACATAACTTCAATTTTTATTGTACTGAGCTTTAGCATAATTTTTTTATAACTTTCACTAAATTTTAACATATTATTGACTTTAACTATACCTTAACTGAATTTTAACGAAACCTTCACTGAACTTTAACTAAACTTTGGCTTAATTTTAATTTAATTAACTCAACTATAACTTAACTTTTAAATTATAAATTAACTTTTATTTCTTAATGAGTTAACTTTGGTATAATTTTATCTTAACAAGAACTTTCAAGGTCATAGCCATGATCATAGTCATGGACATAGTCATAACAAAGACAAAGAAATAGAAAAAACACAAAGACAACTGCTTTGGTTATGACTATAGTTATGGTATTGGCTATGACTATGTCAATTTATCCAAAGAAGATTATCCAATCTTTCAAAAAAATGGTGTTTAATTTTCAAATTTAATTTAAATTAACTTAAAAACTCAACATGCATTGTGACTACTTCTCCGAGTCATGTCACTATTAAAAAGGCAGAAAAAGTAACAAGGACTTAAATGTGTTCCTCTGATTACTGAAAAACCCTGTTCCCCTAGTTTGAAGATGTCAGGACTAGGGCTTAGGAAATAGATCTTATAACCAAACTTGCAAATGCTCATTTCAGCTGAAATGCTATTTTTTTGGATTTATGAAGGTATGAAATAGTTTAATGGTAATTATTATTGACAAGATGCAAGAAGAGTAGGTAAAGTATTTGTATGATACATAAAACTTGTTAATTAAGCCTTTAGAGAGTCACAATAGCGATTAGCTGTAACGATGAGCAACGTGATGAGCGAGCAATCAGAGATCATAAAATCGCTAGTTGTGACCTTCTGAAAGCAAAATTGATACATTGTGTATGTCATACACAAACTTTACCACCCATTCTTGCTTCTTACAAATAAAAACTATCATTATAGTATCTCATAGTTTCATAATTTCTAAAAATTAGCATTTTAGCAGTAATGAGCAATTGCAAGCCTGCAACAGTAACACACCACGTGAAGGTAATCTACAAGTGTTACTGGTGTAAAGCCAAAGCCAAAGACAATAACAAAGACAAATACAAAGACTAAGACAAATACAAAGACTAAAACAAAGATAAGGATAAAAAAAAAAGATATAGACAAAGACAAAGCCATGGACATAGATATTGACATAATCATAGTTAGTCATAGTTATATTCATAGTCATATTCATAGACATAGTCATAGTCATAGTCATGGTCATAGTCATGGTCATAGTCATAGTCATGTTAGCAAACGTTCAACTTTATTTTAACTAAACTTGAACTTGTATGCTAAACTTTGCAATTAAAGACACTTCACTTTAACTAAACTAAAGCTTCAACTCAACATAAACTTAACTTTAAATCAACTTTAAATTACCTTTGAATGAATTTTAACATAGCAAGAACTTCCAAGTGAAATGATTCTTGATACTTACAGAAGTTTCAAGATACATCAAAAACTTCCAAGAACTCCCAAAATATTCCAAGAACAGTTAATAAATTTCAAAAGCTTTCAACAACTTCCAAGAAGTCCACGAACTGGAGTTTTCCTGAATTTCCATGGAAATATCATTAATATAACTTTAACAAATATTTAACCTAACTTTTACTGAAAATTAACTTAACTTTAACTTAACCTTCGCTTAACTTTAACTTAACAGTGTCTTTATTTTAATTCAACTTGAATAAACCTTTATCTAAACTTTGACTTTATTTAAACTTTTAACAGTTTCTTAACTTTTTCTTGGCTTTAACATAATTTAAAAAAAAAAATCATTTCCTTAACTTTAACTAAACTTTAACTAAACGTTCAATAAACTTCAACAAAACTTTGACTCAATGTTAAACTTAACTTGATATTTTCTTTATCATAAATTTAACAAATTAATTTCGCTATAATTTTAACCAAACATTACTAAACGTTAACTGAAAGCCAAGCAATAATACTTCAACTTAACTTTAAAATATGTTTAATATAACTTTAACAAAACTTTATCTTACTAACTAAACATAACTTTTAGTTTAACATAACTTCAATTTATATTGTACTGAGCTTTAGCATAATTTTTTTATAACTTTCACTAAATTTTAACATATTATTGACTTTAACTATACCTTAACTGAATTTTAACGAAACCTTCACTGAACTTTAACTAAACTTTGGCTTAATTTTAATTTAATTAATTCAACTATAACTTAACTTTTAAATTATACATTAACTTTTATTTCTTAATTTAAGTTAACTTTGGTATAATTTTATCTTAACAAGAACTTTCAAGGTCATAGCCATGATCATAGTCATGGACATAGTCATAACCGTAGACAAAGACAAAGACAAAGAAATAGAAAAACACAAAGACAACTGCTTTGGTTATGACTATAGTTATGGTATTGGCTATGACTATGTCAATTTATCCAAAGAAGATTATCCAATCTTTCAAAAAAATGGTGTTTAATTTTCAAATTTAATTTAAATTAACTTAAAAACTCAACATGCATTGTGACTACTTCTCCGAGTCATGTCACTATTAAAAAGGCAGAAAAAGTAACAAGGACTTAAATGTGTTCCTTTGATTACTGAAAAATCCTGTTCCCCTAGTTTGAAGATGTCAGGACTAGGGCTTAGGAAATAGATCTTATAACCAAGCTTGCAAATGCTCATTACAGCTAAAATGCTATTTTTCGAATTTATGAAGGTATGAAATATTTTAATGGTAATTATTATTGACAAGATGCAAGAAGAGTAGGTAAAGTATTTGTATGATACATAAAACTTGTTAATTAAGCCTTTAGAGAGTCACAATAGCGATTAGCTGTAACGATGAGCAACGTGATGAGCGAGCAATCAGAGATCATAAAATCGCTAGTTGTGACCTTCTGAAAGCAAAATTGATACATTGTGTATGTCATACACAAACTTTACCACCCATTCTTGCTTCTTACAAATAAAAACTATCATTATTGTATCTCATAGTTTCATAATTTCTAAAAATTAGCATTTTAGCAGTAATGAGCAATTGCAAGCCTGCAACAGTAACACACCACGTGAAGGTAATCTACAAGTGTTACTGGTGTAAAGCCAAAGCCAAAGACAATAACAAAGACACATACAAAGACTAAGACAAATACAAAGACTAAAACAAAGATAAGGATAAAAAAAAAGATATAGACAAAGACAAAGCCATGGACATAGATATTGACATAATCATAGTTAGTCATAGTTATATTCATAGTCATATTCATAGACATAGTCATATTCATAGTCATGGTCATAGTCATGGTCATAGTCATAGTCATGTTAGCAAACGTTCAACTTTATTTTAACTAAACTTGAACTTGTATGCTAAACTTTGCAGTTAAAGACACTTCACTTTAACTAAACTAAAGCTTCAACTCAACATAAACTTAACTTTAAATCAACTTTAAATTACCTTTGAATGAATTTTAACATAGCAAGAACTTCCAAGTGAAATGATTCTTGATACTTACAGAAGTTTCAAGAAATATCAAAAACTTCCAAGAACTTCCAAAATATTCCAAGAACAGTCAATAAATTTCAAAAGCTTTCAACAACTTCCAAGAAGTCCACGAACTGGAGTTTTCCTGAATTTCCATGGAAATATCATTAATATAACTTAAACTAAACACTTTTTTAAGTTATAGCTTTATCATTACTTTAACAAATATTTAACCTAACTTTTACTGAAAATTAACTTAACTTTAACTAAACCTTCGCTTAACTTTAACTTAACAGTGTCTTTATTTTAATTCAACTTGAATAAACCTTTATCTAAACTTTGACTTTATTTAAACTTTTAACAGTTTCTTAACTTTTTCTTGGCTTTAACATAATTTTTAAAAAATCATTTCCTTAACTTTAACTAAACTTTAACTAAACGTTCAATAAACTTCAACAAAACTTTGACTCAATGTTAAACTTAACTTGATATTTTCTTTATCATAAATTTAACAAATTAATTTCGCTATAATTTTAACCAAACATTACTAAACGTTTACTGAAAGCCAAGCAATAATACTTCAACTTAACTTTAAAATATGTTTAATATAACTTTAACAAAACTTTATCTTACTAACTAAACATAACTTTTAGTTTAACATAACTTCAATTTATATTGTACTGAGCTTTAGCATAATTTTTTTATAACTTTCACTAAATTTTAACATATTATTGACTTTAACTATACCTTAACTGAATTTTAACGAAACCTTCACTGAACTTTAACTAAACTTTGGCTTAATTTTAATTTAATCAACTCAACTATAACTTAACTTTTAAATTATACATTAACTTTTATTTCTTAATAAGTTAACTTTGGTATAATTTTATCTTAACAAGAACTTTCAAGGTCATAGCCATGATCATAGTCATGGACATAGTCATAACCGTAGACAAAGACAAAGACAAAGAAATAGAAAAACACAAAGACAACTGCTTTGGTTATGACTATAGTTATGGTATTGGCTATGACTATGTCAATTTATCCAAAGAAGATTATCCAATCTTTCAAAAAAATGGTGTTTAATTTTCAAATTTAATTTAAATTAACTTAAAAACTCAACATGCATTGTGACTACTTCTCCGAGTCATGTCACTATTAAAAAGGCAGAAAAAGTAACAAGGACTTAAATGTGTTCCTCTGATTACTGAAAAACCCTGTTCCCCTAGTTTGAAGATGTCAGGACTAGGGCTTAGGAAATAGATCTTATAACCAAGCTTGCAAATGCTCATTTCAGCTAAAATGCTATTTTTCGGATTTATGAAGGTATGAAATAGTTTTATGGTAATTATTATTGACAAGATCCAAGAAGAGAAGGTAAAGTATTTGTATGATACATAAAACTTGTTAATTAAGCCTTTAGAGAGTCACAATAGCGATTAGCTGTAACGATGAGCAACGTGATGAGCGAGCAATCAGAGATCATAAAATCGCTAGTTGTGACCTTCTGAAAGCAAAATTGATACATTGTGTATGTCATACACAAACTTTACCACCCATTCTTGCTTCTTACAAATAAAAACTATCATTATAGTATCTCATAGTTTCATAATTTCTAAAAATTAGCATTTTAGCAGTAATGAGCAATTGCAAGCCTGCAACAGTAACACACCACGTGAAGGTAATCTACAAGTGTTACTGGTGTAAAGCCAAAGCCAAAGACAATAACAAAGACAAATACAAAGACTAAGACAAATACAAAGACTAAAACAAAGATAAGGATAAAAAAAAAAGATATAGACAAAGACAAAGCCATGGACATAGATATTGACATAATCATAGTTAGTCATAGTTATATTCATAGTCATATTCATAGACATAGTCATAGTCATAGTCATGGTCATAGTCATGGTCATAGTCATAGTCATGTTAGCAAACGTTCAACTTTATTTTAACTAAACTTGAACTTGTATGCTAAACTTTGCAATTAAAGACACTTCACTTTAACTAAACTAAAGCTTCAACTCAACATAAACTTAACTTTAAATCAACTTTAAATTACCTTTGAATGAATTTTAACATAGCAAGAACTTCCAAGTGAAATGATTCTTGATACTTACAGAAGTTTCAAGAAATATCAAAAACTTCCAAGAACTTCCAAAATATTCCAAGAACAGTCAATAAATTTCAAAAGCTTTCAACAACTTCCAAGAAGTCCACGAACTGGAGTTTTCCTGAATTTCCATGGAAATATCATTAATATAACTTTAACAAATATTTAACCTAACTTTTACTGAAAATTAACTTAACTTTAACTAAACCTTCGCTTAACTTTAACTTAACAGTGTCTTTATTTTAATTCAACTTGAATAAACCTTTATCTAAACTTTGACTTTATTTAAACTTTTAACAGTTTCTTAACTTTTTCTTGGCTTTAACATAATTTTTAAAAAATCATTTCCTTAACTTTAACTAAACTTTAACTAAACGTTCAATAAACTTCAACAAAACTTTGACTCAATGTTAAACTTAACTTGATATTTTCTTTATCATAAATTTAACAAATTAATTTCGCTATAATTTTAACCAAACATTACTAAACGTTAACTGAAAGCCAAGCAATAATACTTCAACTTAACTTTAAAATATGTTTAATATAACTTTAACAAAACTTTATCTTACTAACTAAACATAACTTTTAGTTTAACATAACTTCAATTTATATTGTACTGAGCTTTAGCATAATTTTTTTATAACTTTCACTAAATTTTAACATATTATTGACTTTAACTATACCTTAACTGAATTTTAACGAAACCTTCACTGAACTTTAACTAAACTTTGGCTTAATTTTAATTTAATTAACTCAACTATAACTTAACTTTTAAATTATACATTAACTTTTATTTCTTAATAAGTTAACTTTGGTATAATTTTATCTTAACAAGAACTTTCAAGGTCATAGCCATGATCATAGTCATGGACATAGTCATAACCGTAGACAAAGACAAAGACAAAGAAATAGAAAAACACAAAGACAACTGCTTTGGTTATGACTATAGTTATGGTATTGGCTATGACTATGTCAATTTATCCAAAGAAGATTATCCAATCTTTCAAAAAAATGGTGTTTAATTTTCAAATTTAATTTAAATTAACTTAAAAACTCAACATGCATTGTGACTACTTCTCCGAGTCATGTCACTATTAAAAAGGCAGAAAAAGTAACAAGGACTTAAATGTGTTCCTTTGATTACTGAAAAATCCTGTTCCCCTAGTTTGAAGATGTCAGGACTAGGGTTTAGGAAATAGATCTTATAACCAAGCTTGCAAATGCTCATTACAGCTAAAATGCTATTTTTCGAATTTATGAAGGTATGAAATATTTTAATGGTAATTATTATTGACAAGATCCAAGAAGAGAAGGTAAAGTATTTGTATGATACATAAAACTTGTTAATTAAGCCTTTAGAGAGTCACAATAGCGATTAGCTGTAACGATGAGCAACGTGATGAGCGAGCAATCAGAGATCATAAAATCGCTAGTTGTGACCTTCTGAAAGCAAAATTGATACATTGTGTATGTCATACACAAACTTTACCACCCAAACTTTATCTTAAGCTTCACATATAATTATCTTAACTTAAACTTTATATTAACTAAATTTAATTTTATTTTTTTGCTTTATCATAACTTTAACTAATTAACTAAACTTTACTTTAACATTTTGGGTAATAGGGTTGGGTTTGCAGCATAATTCGTAATGGTAAACTATAAGATGAATTAATATCCTAACGATCATATACGAAGGATCTTAGGATTGAACCGACGGTCTTCTGCTCAGTAAGAATTTTAAGACTAGTCATAGCCAGAGCCAAAGTCATAGACAAAAACAAAAACAAGACAAAAAAAAAACAAGACGAAAAACAAGACAAAAACAAAGACAAAGGCTATACTTATGGCTATAGTTATGACTATGGCTATGGCTATGGCCAGACTTGCAATTGCTCATTATAGCTAAAATGTTAATTTTTGGAATTATGAAACCATGAGATACTATGATAATTTTTATTTGTAAGAAACAAGAATGGGTGGTAAAGTTTGTGTATGACATACACAATTTATAAATTTTGCTTTCAGAAGGTCACAACTAGCGATTTTATGATCTCTGATTGCTCGCTCATCACGTTGCTCATCGTTACAGCTAATCGCTATTGTGAACCTCTGAAAGCTAAATTAACACGTTTTATGTATCATACAAATACTTTACCTTCTCTTCTTGCATCTTGTCACTAAGAATTACCATTAACAAATTTCATAGCTTCATAAATCCAAAAATAAGCATTTTGGCTGTAATGAGCATTTGCAAGCTTGGCTTTGGTTATGGCTATGGCTATGGCTATGACTAGCCTTAAAATTCTTACTGAGCAGAAGACCGTCGGTTCAATCCTAAGATCCTTCGTATATGATCGTTAGGACATTAATTCATCTTATAGTTTACCATTACGAATTATGCTGCAAACCCAACCCTCTTACCCAAAATGTTAAAGTAAAGTTTAGTTAATTAGTTAAAGTTATGATAAAGCAAAAAAATTAAATTAAATCAAGTTTATATAAAGTTTAAGTTAAGATAATTATAAGTGAAGCTTAAGATAAAATTTATCTACAGCTAAGTTAAATATGTGTTAAAGCTATTTTATAGTTATGTTGAGTTAAGCTAAAGTAAAATGGAAGTTAAATTAATGTTTAGATGAAGCTGACCTATAGTCAATAAAAGTTAGTTAAAGTTATGTTAATGTTATATAAAAGTTATGTTAATGTTTAGTTAAAGTTAAGTTCAAGTTAAGTTCAAGTTATTTCCAGGCAATTTCAGGGAAACTTCAGTTCTTGTCAGTTTTTGAAACTTGAAAGTTCTTGTTAAGATAAAATTAAATCAAAGTTAAATTAAATTAAGAAATAAAAGTTAATGTGTAGTTAAAAAGTTAAATAATAGTTGAAAACAAAGACAAAGGCTATAGTTATAGCTATAGTTATGAATATGGCTATGGCTATGGCCAGACTTGCAATTGCTCATTACAGCTAAAATGTTGATTTTTGGAATTATGAAACTATGAGATGCTATGATAATTTTTATTTGTAAGAAACAAGAATGGGTGGTAAAGTTTGTGTATGACATACACAATTTATAAATTTTGCTTTCAGAAGGTCACAACTAGCGATTTTATGATCTCTGATTGCTCGCTCATCACGTTGCTCATCGTTACAGCTAATCGCTATTGTGAACCTCTGAAAGCTAAATTAACACGTTTTATGTATCATACAAATACTTTACCTTCTCTTCTTGCACCTTGTCACTAAGAATTATCATTAACAAATTTCATAGCTTCATAAATCCAAAAATTAGCATTTTGGCTGTAATGAGCATTTGCAAGCTTGGCTATGGTTATGGCTATGGTTATGGCTATATCTGCTATGGTTATGGCTATGGCTATGACTATGGCTATGGCTATGACTTTGACTATGTCAATTTATCCAAAGAAAATTATCCAATTTTTCAAAATAACGTCGTTTAATATTCAAATTTTATTTAAATTAACTTTACAACATGTGTTGTGACTACTTCTCCGAGTTCACTATTAAAAAGGTATAAAAAGTAACAAGGACTAAAATGTGTTCCTTTGATTACTGAAAAATCCTGCTACCCTAGTTTGAAGATGTCAGAACTTGGGTTTAGGAAATAGATCTTATAACAGTAACGCACCATGTAAAGGTAATCTACCAGCGTTACTGGTGTATATCCAAAGCCAAAGACAAAGTTAATGACAAAGACAAAGACAAAGACAAAGACAAAGACAAAGACAAATACAAAGACAAATACAAATACAAAGACAAAGACAAAGACAAAGACAAAGACAAAGACAAAGGCACAGACAAAGACAAAGGCTATAGTTATGGCTTTAGTTATGGTTATGGCTATGGTTATGGCCATACTTGCAATTGCTCATTACAGCTAAAATGTTAATTTTTGGAATTATGAAACTATGAGACACTATGATTTGAACATTTTCTGAAAT
This sequence comes from Ochlerotatus camptorhynchus, assembly GCF_037179485.1. Lineage (NCBI taxonomy): Eukaryota > Metazoa > Arthropoda > Insecta > Diptera > Culicidae > Ochlerotatus > Ochlerotatus camptorhynchus. The sequence goes on from NW_027041486.1 coordinate 121,637, forward strand.
GCAGGCAAGTTCAAAGATCGTGAGAGAAATTAACAGAACTTCATGGATGTTCGTAGATCTCTAGACTAATATGGAGTACTTTTGAAAAGTTCACAGAACTTTTAGGAAATTGGCAGGACTTCAGGGAAATTCACTGAACTTTAGGGAAGTTTGTAGATCTTCAGAAAATTGCAAGAGAAGATCAGGAAATTTGATGATGATGATGATGGTCCCACCTCTTACCCCTACAAAGGTTTGAGCTGGACGATTGATTAATTAAGATAATTAATTATGACATTTTAACCAGGTTTGCAAACAAAATCGAACTGGTTACAGCTACAGATATAAATTCCCACTACAGTATACAGTTATTTTATCAAATGTTAAAATTAGTCCTCTATATCTGTATAACGCGCGCGAGGCTCAAACTTTTGTAGACTACTTTCTTTTTTTTTTTGACTACTACTATAAAAACAAATATCAAAAATCCATCATCACCATCGTAACGATCAAAATATTTTTTTTTTTTTTGTAAGTCTACACATAAATTTTTAGAACTTGAATGTTCATTGAATTTCCGAGCGGTCCTCCGAACAGTGTTCTTCTTAGAATTTCCGAGGTAGGCTCGGAGATTCCAAGATTTTCATAGAACTTCCTAACAGATCGTAGAAATTCGAGAATGTTAAAAAAAAACTTCCGAGATGGTCGGAAATATTCCAAGTTGTTCATAGAATTTCCAAGTAATACAAAAAACTTTCGATATGTTCAGAGAAACTTCAAGATGTTCATAAAACTTTCAAGCAGAAGTAATAACCTTAAAATAACTTTTTCTTCAACTCAACATAAAATTATCATTAAGTATCTTTAACATAACTTTAAAATAACTTAAACAAATATTTAGCATAATATCACTATAGCCTAAACTTAACTTCAACTTATCATTGACTTAAATTAAACTCAACTTGATTTTATCTTAAGCAAAAGTTCAACTTTATTTTAACTAAACTTGAACTTGTAAGCTAAATTTTGTAACAAAAGAAACTTCACTTTAACTAATCTAAACATAAACTTAACTTTAAAGTTAATTTAAATTAACTTTGAATTCATTTTAACATAGCAAAAAACCTCCAAGTGAAGTGATTGTTGATACTTGCAGAAGTATCAAGCAGTACCAAAAACTTCCAAGAACTTCCAAAATATTCCAAGAACAGTCAATAAATTCCAAAAACTTTCAACAACTTCCAAGAAGTCCACGAACTGGAGTTTTCCTGAGTTTCCATGGAAATAACATTAATAAAACTTAAACTTAACACTTTTTTAAATTATAGCTTTATCATTACTTTAACAAATATTTAACCTAACTTTAACTGAAAATTAACTTAACTTTAACTAAACCTTCGCTTAACTTTAACTTAACAGTGTCTTTATTTTAATTCAACTTGAGTTTATCTTTATCTAACTTATTTTAACAGTTTCTCAACTTTTTCTCGCCTTTAACATAATTTTAAAAAATCATTTCCTTAACTTTAACTAAACGTTCAATAAACTTCAACAAAACTTTGACTCAATATTAACCTAACTTGATATTTTCTTTATCATAAATTTAACAAATTAATTTCGCTATAATTTTAACCAAACATAACTAAACGTTAACTGAAAGCCAAGCAATAATACTTCAACTTAACTTTAAAATATGTTTAATATAACTTTAACAAAACTTTATCTTACTAACTAAACATAACTTTTAGTTTAACATAACTTCAATTTATATTGTACTGAGCTTAAGCATATTTTTTTTATTTTTTTCTAAATTTTAACATATTATTGACTTTAACTATACCTTAACTGAATTTTAACGAAACCTTCACTGAACTTTAACTAAACTTTGGCTTAATTTTAATTTAATTAATTCAACTATAACTTAACTTTTAAATTATACATTAACTTTTATTTCTTAATTTAAGTTAACTTTGATATAATTTTATCTTAACAAGAACTTTCAAGGTCAAAGTCATGGTCATAGTCATGGTCATAGTCATGGTCATAGTCATGGACATAGTCATAACCGTAGACAAAGACAAAGACAAAGACAAAGAAATAGAAAAACACAAAGACAACTGCTTTGGTTATGACTATGGTTATGGTATTGGCTATGACTATGTCAATTTATCCAAAGAAGATTATCCAATCTTTCAAAAAAAATGGTGTTTAATTTTCAAATTTAATTTAAATTAACTTAAAAACTCAACATGCATTGTGACTACTTCTCCGAGTCATGTCACTATTAAAAAGGCAGAAAAAGTAACAAGGACTTAAATGTGTTCCTTTGATTACTGAAAAATCCTGTTCCCCTAGTTTGAAGATGTCAGGACTAGGGCTTAGGAAATAGATCTTATAACCAAGCTTGCAAATGCTCATTACAGCTAAAATGCTATTTTTTTGGATTTATGAAGGTATGAAATAGTTTAATGGTAATTATTATTGACAAGATGCAAGAAGAGTAGGTAAAGTATTTGTATGATACATAAAACTTGTTAATTAAGCCTTTAGAGAGTCACAATAGCGATTAGCTGTAACGATGAGCAACGTGATGAGCGAGCAATCAGAGATCATAAAATCGCTAGTTGTGACCTTCTGAAAGCAAAATTGATACATTGTGTATGTCATACACAAACTTTACCACCCATTCTTGCTTCTTACAAATAAAAACTATCATTATAGTATCTCATAGTTTCATAATTTCTAAAAATTAGCATTTTAGCAGTAATGAGCAATTGCAAGCCTGCAACAGTAACACACCACGTGAAGGTAATCTACAAGTGTTACTGGTGTAAAGCCAAAGCCAAAGACAATAACAAAGACAAATACAAAGACTAAGACAAATACAAAGACTAAAACAAAGATAAGGATAAAAAAAAAGATATAGACAAAGACAAAGCCATGGACATAGATATTGACATAATCATAGTTAGTCATAGTTATATTCATAGTCATATTCATAGACATAGTCATAGTCATAGTCATGGTCATAGTCATGGTCATAGTCATAGTCATGTTAGCAAACGTTCAACTTTATTTTAACTAAACTTGAACTTGTATGCTAAACTTTGCAATTAAAGACACTTCACTTTAACTAAACTAAAGCTTCAACTCAACATAAACTTAACTTTAAATCAACTTTAAATTACCTTTGAATGAATTTTAACATAGCAAGAACTTCCAAGTGAAATGATTCTTGATACTTACAGAAGTTTCAAGATATATCAAAAACTTCCAAGAACTCCCAAAATATTCCAAGAACAGTTAATAAATTTCAAAAGCTTTCAACAACTTCCAAGAAGTCCACGAACTGGAGTTTTCCTGAATTTCCATGGAAATATCATTAATATAACTTAAACTAAACACTTTTTAAGTTATAGCTTTATCATTACTTTAACAAATATTTAACCTAACTTTTACTGAAAATTAACTTAACTTTAACTAAACCTTCGCTTAACTTTAACTTAACAGTGTCTTTATTTTAATTCAACTTGAATAAACCTTTATCAAAATTTTGACTTTATTTAAACTTTTAACAAAGACACATACAAAGACTAAGACAAATACAAAGACTAAAACAAAGATAAGGATAAAAAAAAAGATATAGACAAAGACAAAGCCATGGACATAGATATTGACATAATCATAGTTAGTCATAGTTATAGTCATAGTCATATTCATAGTCATAGTCATATTCATAGTCATGGTCATAGTCATGGTCATAGTCATAGTCATGTTAGCAAACGTTCAACTTTATTTTAACTAAACTTGAACTTGTATGCTAAACTTTGCAGTTAAAGACACTTCACTTTAACTAAACTAAAGCTTCAACTCAACATAAACTTAACTTTAAATCAACTTTAAATTACCTTTGAATGAATTTTAACATAGCAAGAACTTCCAAGTGAAATGATTCTTGATACTTACAGAAGTTTCAAGAAATATCAAAAACTTCCAAGAACTTCCAAAATATTCCAAGAACAGTCAATAAATTTCAAAAGCTTTCAACAACTTCCAAGAAGTCCACGAACTGGAGTTTTCCTGAATTTCCATGGAAATATCATTAATATAACTTAAACTAAACACTTTTTTAAGTTATAGCTTTATCATTACTTTAACAAATATTTAACCTAACTTTTACTGAAAATTAACTTAACTTTAACTAAACCTTCGCTTAACTTTAACTTAACAGTGTCTTTATTTTAATTCAACTTGAATAAACCTTTATCTAAACTTTGACTTTATTTAAACTTTTAACAGTTTCTTAACTTTTTCTTGGCTTTAACATAATTTTTAAAAAATCATTTCCTTAACTTTAACTAAACTTTAACTAAACGTTCAATAAACTTCAACAAAACTTTGACTCAATGTTAAACTTAACTTGATATTTTCTTTATCATAAATTTAACAAATTAATTTCGCTATAATTTTAACCAAACATTACTAAACGTTAACTGAAAGCCAAGCAATAATACTTCAACTTAACTTTAAAATATGTTTAATATAACTTTAACAAAACTTTGTCTTACTAACTAAACATAACTTTTAGTTTAACATAACTTCAATTTATATTGTACTGAGCTTTAGCATAATTTTTTTATAACTTTCACTAAATTTTAACATATTATTGACTTTAACTATACCTTAACTGAATTTTAATGAAACCTTCACTGAACTTTAACTAAACTTTGGCTTAATTTTAATTTAATCAACTCAACTATAACTTAACTTTTAAATTATACATTAACTTTTATTTCTTAATAAGTTAACTTTGGTATAATTTTATCTTAACAAGAACTTTCAAGGTCATAGCCATGATCATAGTCATGGACATAGTCATAACCGTAGACAAAGACAAAGACAAAGAAATAGAAAAACACAAAGACAACTGCTTTGGTTATGACTATAGTTATGGTATTGGCTATGACTATGTCAATTTATCCAAAGAAGATTATCCAACCTTTCAAAAAAATGGTGTTTAATTTTCAAATTTAATTTAAATTAACTTAAAAACTCAACATGCATTGTGACTACTTCTCCGAGTCATGTCACTATTAAAAAGGCAGAAAAAGTAACAAGGACTTAAATGTGTTCCTTTGATTACTGAAAAATCCTGTTCCCCTAGTTTGAAGATGTCAGGACTAGGGTTTAGGAAATAGATCTTATAACCAAGCTTGCAAATGCTCATTACAGCTAAAATGCTATTTTTCGAATTTATGAAGGTATGAAATATTTTAATGGTAATTATTATTGACAAGATGCAAGAAGAGTAGGTCAAGTATTTGTATGATACATAAAACTTGTTAATTAAGCCTTTAGAGAGTCACAATAGCGATTAGCTGTAACGATGAGCAACGTGATGAGCGAGCAATCAGAGATCATAAAATCGCTAGTTGTGACCTTCTGAAAGCAAAATTGATACATTGTGTATGTCATACACAAACTTTACCACCCATTCTTGCTTCTTACAAATAAAAACTATCATTATAGTATCTCATAGTTTCATAATTTCTAAAAATTAGCATTTTAGCAGTAATGAGCAATTGCAAGCCTGCAACAGTAACACACCACGTGAAGGTAATCTACAAGTGTTACTGGTGTAAAGCCAAAGCCAAAGACAATAACAAAGACAAATACAAAGACTAAGACAAATACAAAGACTAAAACAAAGATAAGGATAAAAAAAAGATATAGACAAGGACCAAGCCATGGACATAGACATTGACATAATCATAGTTAGTCATAGTTATAGTCATAGTCATATTCATAGTCATAGTCATAGTCTTAATCATAGTCATAGTCATAGTCATAGTCATAGTCATAGTCATAGTCATAGTCATAGTCATAGTCATAGTCATATTCATAATAATACTATAACGTAACTTTCCAACTAACAATTTTAGGTGCAGATTAGTATATAGAGCCATTTTTAAACTGCATAAGCTAGTCTGCAGCCAGAATCGTTTGTTGGGCTTATAATAGCATTAACTTAATAATAGCATATGTTCAACTTAACTTAAATTACACATAAAATAATAACTTAAAATTAATTTTTTCTTTAACTCAACATAAAGTTATCATTTAGTTATCTTTAACATAACTTTAACTTAGCTTTAAAAAATATTTAGCATATGTTCACCGTAGCCTAAACTAAACTTCAAATTATGACATAATGAAACTCAACTTGATTTTATCGTTAGCAAACGTTCAACTTTATTTTAACTAAACTTGAACTTGTATGCTAAACTTTGCAATTAAAGACACTTAACTTTAACTAAACTTAAGCTTCAACTCAACATAAACTTAACTTTAAATCAACTTTAAATTACCTTTGAATGAATTTTAACATAGCAAGAACTTCCAAGTGAAATGATGAAAATGAAATTTTCAAGAAATATCAAAAACTTCCAAGAACTTCCAAAATATTCCAAGAACAGTCAATAAATTTCAAAAGCTTTCAACAACTTCCAAGAAGTCCATGAACTGGAGTTTTCCTGAATTTCCATGGAAATAACATTAATATAACTTAAACTAAACACTTTTTTAAGTTATAGCTTTATCATTACTTTAACAAATATTTAACCTAACTTTAACTAAACCTTCGCTTAACTTTAACTTAACAGTGTCTTTATTTTAATTCAACTTGAATAAACCTTTATCTAAACTTTGACTTTATTTAAATTTAACTTTATCTTATAAACTTTACGAAACTTTTAATAAACTTTAACACAGCTTCAACTAACTAACTTTCTTTTTCTTGGCTTCTTCATAATTTTAAAGTATCATTACGTTAACTTTAACTAAACTTTAACTAAACCTTCAATAAACTTCAACAAAACTTTGACTCAATGTTAACTTTACTTTATATTTTCTGTAACATAACTTTAACAAATTAAGTTCATTTTAATTTAAGACAAACATAACATAACTTATGTATTACAAAACCGTTAACTAAAAGCTGAACAATAATACTTCAACTTAACTTTAACATTTGTTTAATATAACTTTAACAAAACCTTATTTAATAAAATAAACATAACTTTTAGTTTAACATAACTTCAACTTATATAGTACTGAGCTTTAGCAGAGTTTTTTAATAACTTTAACTTAATTTTAACATATTATTGACTTTAACTATACCTTAACTGAATTTTAACGAAACCTTCACTAAACTTTGACTAAACTTTGGCTTAAATTTAACTTAACTGGATTTTATCTCTAATAAAACTATGACATATGTTTTACTAAACTTTTACTAATTTAATTAACTCAACTTAAACTTACTTTTTTAACTATTCATTAACTTTTATTTCTTTATCTAAGTTAACTTTGGTTTAATTCTATCTGAACAAGAACTTTCAAGTTTCAAAAACTGACAAGACCCGAAGTTTCCCTGAAGTTATCTCGAGATAACTTGAACTTAACTTCAACTTGACTTTAATTAAACATTATTTAAAATTTGTCTTGACTTAACCCAAGCTATATCATAACCTCAACATTACTTTTACATAATTTAAACTTAACTTTAACTTATTAACATTAATTGACCACAGGTCAGCTTCATCTAAACATAAACTTAAATTCCATTTAACTTTAATTTTACTCAACATAGCTATAAAATAGTGTTAACACATATTTAACTTAACTGTAGCTTAACTTCATCTTAAGCTTCCCTTTAAAATATCTAAACTTTAACTTTATATAAACTCAACTTGATTTAATTTAATTTTTTTTTTGCTTTTTCATAACTTAACTTTATTTTAACATTTTGGGTAAGAGGGTTGGGTTTGCAGCATAATTCGTTTTGGTAAACTATAATATGAATTAATCACCTAACGATACGACGGATGTTGGGATTGAACCGACGGTCTTCTGCTCAGTAAGCAGAAACGTTTGCCACTAGGTAAACGAGCTCCTTGTTAATCATCGAAAAAAACGAAACACGAAAAACGAAAACGATTGACGAATCTTGAATGTGGATGGGTCTGAGATTAGACTCATGATGTTTTGCTCAGTAAGTTAAAACGGTTGCTCTAAGGCCACCGAGCCCCTCTTATCATTATTCTAGTTGTTATAACCATTGAAAGCCGGTACCAGCAACGACGACAAGTTTTGCAAAATACACGATAAATAAGTGATTTAACCATAAATCTCATTAATATGAATGACCTGGACCGTTTTTTTTTGCTCAGTAAGCAAACGACTGCCACCGACGATCTTTCAACTCCGAAATCTAAAAACTACGAAAAAAACACATGGCCTTCATTAGGTTCCACTATCACACGACGTTCAATGTTTCGATTGGCGTTCTATCACTAACGATTTTCTACAATAGTAGCCTGGGATAAATCATAGTGTCTTTTGCCCCACAAGCCTCAACTATGTTCATGCACTCGGGTGCACACCTTACCGACAGTATCACTTTTCTTTGTTCTAACAAAAACCACAAAGTAGAGCACGCGCGATCGAGGCTATACCGGCAGGAAACAAACACATTGTTTTTAACTGAAACAAGCTCACTTTGTCACAATCACTTTGACAGCACCAACACAACAAATATTTCACTGTGAATCTCTTTTCAACACATCAAACAGATCAATTCGTCAACATTTAAAACTATTAAAATGAATGGTGTGCAATTATCGTGTTTACTTACATTGATTTCAGCCGGCTGAAAAGAAAGTACACAAATTATCAATATTGTTTTGGTTTTTTTTATTTGTTCAAAAGCATTATAAATATTCAACAAGTTGACTCGTTCTCTTTGGTCCCGTTGAAAGAACATCCGCTCCTGTAGATGGCCATCGGAGGCCAATTTTGGGACCCGTATAAAAATAAACGTGGGCGCTACACGCACGAGATGAAAAAAAATGGCAAACCACGTAATCTCGTAGACTAACAAACTGCGGATGGAACTTAGCAAATTTTTTGAGATTTTTTTGCGACTGGTGATTACTAAAGCCCTCTAAGTATGGACGACTGTCACCACCAAACTGAAAAAGCTGTTCCAATCGAGGAAAGCGGTGCATTTTGTCGGTTCGCTTGGAACAACCTCTGACAGACGTCCATACTTTTACTATATAGGGCCTTAGTGATTTCTGGTTAGCCATTTTACCATCTCTTGTGCCAGGGGGAGTGACACTCACTTGGTTGCTTTTTAACAGTCTAGTAATTACTTAGGTTTTCGGGGAAACACATTAATGATGAGATTTTTTTTTTAAATTTGATGGGAATGGATCAGAGAATCAGTCTGAATGAGGGGTGTTAAAAAGTTTCAGAGGGATAAGAGTCTGAACGCGAAGAGGATACACTCAATAATAAATGAAATCAAAAAAGCTTTAAAAGCATGCAAATTCACGCTTCACCTTATTGAGTCCGAGCCATGATTACTTTGCCAGTAGTCATGCATGAATAAATTCAAAATAATCACTTGTGATAAAAATTTATCTTTTCAGTATGTTGGAGCAACTCTAGGATTAAGAATCAATTTATCCCGATTTCAACACACTCTCATGTACTGATATAGGCAATGGTATACGATAGCACTAACGATCTCGTTTACTCCCATATGAATGTCAATAACAATCTTTCCTCTGCTATCACTGGCCTTCAGCTAGGGAGCGAAATTGATCTCGATAGAGTCGGCCTTTTGATCAATCCCTTCTGCACAGAAATCTTATATATAGGGGAAATGGATGTAATGTCGGCCTAAATGCCTATACATAAATTCAGCAATCGACTAAATTTTCAATAGCGACCAAAAATATCCATTAGTATCGTCCCAACGCGTCCATCTAGATAAAATTGATAAATAGTTGATTTTTAGCGATGGGCCCAATCTTAGATCAATAGGCCAACATTAGAGCCGTTTCCCCTTACTACCTATATAGAAACCAGTATCAAATTAGTCAAAATAAACCTCTGAACAGTACGCATCTTTATATCCTTCGACAACGACGAAGAAGCAGCAATGGCTACAGAATAAGCACATCGGCTTATTCGGCAATCGTTTGAAAATAATTATGTGCGACTCTTTAGTTTTCTAACCATGGAATTCACAAGATAGCCGCGGAAACGAAATTGAATTTACCGACTAACTCCAGAGGTAGTGCAAATTTCACAGATCACCCTTATTCATGCATTAAGCTCCAGAAGTCAAACTTCCAACCTTTAGTTGGAAATTGTTTCCTGAAATTGGCGTGTCAGAATGGTTAACCTTCCGTGACACTTTCAAGTCCCTCATAGGCTCAAATCCCCAACTGTCGCCGATCGACAAGTTGTCGTACCGCGCTACGTCTCTTTCTAAAGATGCTGGTAAAGTAATAGTGGAGAGATTGTAGACAAACTCTACATGAACTGCCTTAGTGACAAGACACACGACAAGACATGGCTTCACAGAAAAAGAGTAGTTGAGTATTACATCCAAACAGCTGCACAGAGGTCATTCCGCTTTAAGTGTAATAAAAAAAATTACGTTGTACGATGTATACAGATTTGCGAACAAAATTACATCGGCTTTATCTATTACATCATTATTTCATACCTCAGTTTGAATTACGTTGATCGATATTACATTTTCTTTTGCTATGTACGAAGCACTTTGTTGACGGAGCCCTTTACAATACTGGAGCGGTCCACTGCGGTGTTTAGGGAGGGTAACGTTGGAGTAACTCTTTCTGGAGGCAAACCTCCCATGGGCTGTAATTTTGTATGAATTGAATATACTCAAGTTGACAGCCCCTCGGAGTGCACTATGCTTCGTGCCATGTTTCAAATGCGAATTGGCCAGAGCTTTTTCCGGACACATGCTACA